>NC_086453.1:338098348-338295848 GCF_028390025.1 Pseudophryne corroboree
CAATATGTAACTACTCACAGAATTATGATTGGAGGTAATACTCGATATAATAAAAATATTGCGCACCACAAGGGCGTGCAAGGGTTAAGCGGGAGTAGCCCCTTACGACGGTGTGAAGAGAGCCCGTAGGGCGCGATGAATCGCCTTGTGTGTGTATGTGAAAATATATATATATATATATATATATACACACACACACACACACATATATACAAAGTCCAACTCAATTAAAGTTGTGGAAGGTGCTTTCCTAGGTGAGGTGCTTGGTGACTGTCTCACCTGTAAAAGTCTGTGCGCAGGTGAGCTTTAACCCAGGAAGCATATCTTTAGTTTAATTCTAATATTATAGCAATTGGCATGTTTATACTTCTGAGTGATAGAGTAGGACTTGGGGTCTCTTGACGGGGGCTGCAAGCCTGAATGTTTTAATTAAAATATGAAGTCCCCATGTGATCACATACCACATGCACCCCAGATTTGGGAGAGGCAAGTGCAATGGATCACTGGATAGTTCCAGGGGATCAATTAGCCTGCAGTAATCTACACGGCTAATTGAATTCCCCCCAAGTATGATTAGAAAGGAAATATTATACTTGTAGCTCACCACAGGTTACAGAAACATTATATATGTAGACATTTCAGCTCACTTTGGAGCCTTCTTCCAGACTGCAAGTTCATGCAGTAATTCATGTGGAAGTTTCTCTCCTGCCGGACCACATTATGAGTACTCTCTTGAATATATGTGTGTTTCTACTATGTAGGCTGTTATGTGTCCATATGATTTCATAGAGCATTTCTGAAAAAATACCTCCGAGTATTTACCCCTCTCACCACTGCCTCTGTAGATTGGTGCTAATCGTAGGCATTTCTATAATAGGCGCAAGGTGTGCAGTGCACCATGGCGCCATGTTCCCGGAGACCTGCGCATGCGCAGTGGACTCTGGCATACTGACAGCTGTTCTGACCTTTAACTCCTTTCCCACCAAAGTCGGTGATGTCATCACGAGAAAGTTCCCACACTTACTGAGCTTGTCAGAGACAGGACAGTCATTCTCAATGTAATATATATATAATTTATTTCTCCTTTATCAATGCATGCATCTGTTTCCTGTCTATCTAGTTCATATCGGGATACGGTTGTTAGGTCGACACAGCTTAGGCCGACAGTCATTAGGTCGACCACTGAAGGTCGACATGGCCGTTAGGTCGACATGTACTAGGTTGGCATGAGTTTTTCACTTTTTTTTTCTTTTCATTTTTTGGATTTTTTTTTTTATAGTTGATGATCCACGTGGACTATGATTGTTACGGTAACCTCCCCGAAGCATGGCGAGTGAAGCGAGCCATGTGAGGGGACACGGTGCACTAATTGGGGTTCCCGGTCACTTTACGAAGAAAACGACGCCATAAACAGTCTAAAAACTCATGTTGACCATTTCAACTGTCGACCTAGTTCATGTCGACCTAATGACCACGTCGACCTAAGTTGTGTCTACCCATACCCTTCATAACTATTTATTTTATGTCTGTCACTAGATCAGTATATATATATATATATATATATATATATATCTAACACGTACTGTAACTATATAATGTCTCTATGAGGCATATTTATTCATTAACGCGTTCAATAACTATCATTTCTTATCGCTAATATTCACGACAGTTAGAATTATTCTTATAAATAGATGCGGGGACATGGCTCCTAAGAGGAGCTCATCCCTGCAATGTGTTACAAGTGACGTGATTGCCAATGTGATCACTTCACTTCTTCTTCGGGAGCCTGTGGCGCTACTGCGCGTGTCTGGCCTGCCCCCGTAGTGCGCGCCTCTGGCCTGCCCCCGTAGTGCGCGCGTCTGGCCTGCCCCCGTA
The DNA here is from genome assembly GCF_028390025.1 of Pseudophryne corroboree. Taxonomy (NCBI): domain Eukaryota; kingdom Metazoa; phylum Chordata; class Amphibia; order Anura; family Myobatrachidae; genus Pseudophryne; species Pseudophryne corroboree. Next base: position 338,100,224 of record NC_086453.1, read on the forward strand.
GTGCGCGCGTCTAGCCTGCCCTCCCCCCCCATACTGCGCGCATCTTGCCTGCCCCCTTACTGCGCACGCCTGGCCTGCCCCCGTACTGCGCGTGTCAGGCCTGCCCACACATACAAGGACAGCCATTGCAAGAGAAGGATCCTACGGTCCCTCTCCCGGTATTGCTGCCCAGTGTAGCCCCTAGGCAACAAAGGCTGAAGCCAATGCTCTGCATTCCAGGGCTTGGTAAATGTGGCAATAAAACAGCCCACTTAGAAACCTATGGGAGCTGCTTTTGTGGTTGAAAATGGGGAACCGCAGTCTGTGTTTCTGATATCTGCTGCTGTACATTCGTGGGGATACTTAAGTGTTTGTATTAGTATCGCCCCGGAAACAGGGATATCACACAAGTATTAATTTATAAACAGGTCCCTATATAATTGGTCACTATCATATCATTCCCTGGGCAGGATGTACTAAAGGAAAAAACGTGGCAAAAACCTCATTTTCGGGCTAACCCCCGGTCCGCCTGCTTATCGATGCGGAGGGTCGCCAGCTTTTTATGGCGATACCCTATAGAAGCCTATAGACTTCTTACTGCATCCCGCCACCTCCACCGCTCACAACGACCCCCCCCTCCCATACCTCCAGCCTTGGTCCTGGATCCCAAACTCCTCCTCCCCCAGCAACAAAGCCAACTGTCCTCCTCGCTGCAAGGAGGAGGAGCCCAGGACTGGCTGCAGACGTCTCCTCATGGAGCTGGGAGGTGACTGATACCCCCGCACTCCCTCTCCTCCGGACCATCACAGGGGGCCGCTGTTAGTACATATGCGATTAGCTTCGCCGCTATGTCTATTAGTACATTCCGGCATCTGTATGTTATTACTTTAATATAAGCTATGCTATAGGGGTGCTTTTAAGAGAGGAGGAGGCCCGGGTGCAGCCTCCTCCATTCGGGCCCCTTCCTCTCTGCCGGCAGCGCTGAGAGTCTGAGCACTAGAGCGCTCTGACTCGACTACGCATGCGCAGATGTCTGGGAAAATGGCGCGGTGGCCATTTTCCCTGAGCTTTCTTTACTGCGCATGCGCAGAACTCAGTGAAAATGGCCGCTGGGCCATTGTAGCAGAGTTTTAATACCGCCGTGGACGCCACCGAGGGGTGAGTATTTAGAAAATGGGTGCAGCGTCTGCGATGGGGGCCCCCTCTGGACTCAGGGGTCCATGTGCACTACACACACTGCACCCATTATAGAAATGCCAGTGCTATGTTATGTGAACAAGCAAAAATGTATGATTTTTTTTTGTTTGGTTAATAGCAAATGTTCACTAGCTAATTTCCACTAAGTCACTATGTAGTCAGCCACAGAAAGCCTATGACCTATGTAGCAAGAACATTGTGAGCCTCACTGCAGCAGCACTCCCTGCACTTACAGTATGGTAGCTACACCCCTGCCTATACCCCCTGAACTTTGCCGTCGGAATGTCATGTGATCGTTCAGCTGGTTGGGGCAGGGTGACTGAAACGTGAGTCTCTGTGTGACTCGGGATGATGACTGAGAGGTGATGTGAGGATATGGATTTTCCTGGCCCAATGAAAAAACACAGGACACAGTGCCGCTGTTTTTAATAAGCTCAATAACATTCTTTTGACTGATCTGCATTTTCAGCTCCGTTTGCCAGCCCAAGGCGTCTTTGTTGAAGAGTCTTTAAGTGGACCTAGGGAATAGCCTTGTAAAGTACACAGAGTTTGTATTAGAAGCAACAACCGGATCAGCGGGAAAGTCAGCAGAAGAGAGAAAAAAGTATTTGCAGGCCAGAGAAGGAAGAAGAAGAAGAAGTGAAGAGAGTTGAGTTTTGGTTGAGCTGCATCAGGGGAAGGCTGCACACTAGCCCATCCGCCGAGTGCCCTTGGGATTTGCAGCTTGCCTCTGATCCTGTGTATAATGAGCGTGATTACTCAGTGTCCGCTGCGGCCCTGATGAGTGATGTGCCTGGGACAGAGGGTGATTAACCGAGCGCCATATCGATCCCTGGACGGGAGCAGGACACACTGCAAGTAATACAAACACCGAAAGCATGGCTCCCAGCCACTAATGTACACACATCTATCCATCTCCCTGAATATAGGAAGGCGAGCCGTCGCATAAACACTGCATCGTCCATGAGCAGCTTACAGGATACTTATACAATCCACTGATTCCTGATATAAATACTGTGCCTCGCATGTGTCCTACAGTGAAGGATATGTGCCCCAGTAACTAACTGACAATAATGACCGCCGCTATTCTATAGGGACTGCTAAAATGGCAATTTACCAGGCTCCAAAAGAGCCTCTGTCCCTGCGTGTGTGTTTTTTGGTAAATGCTGACGATCTTTAATTTATTATGCCTTGATAACAAATTATAATTGCCACCAATATATGCCCCTTACAGTGCTATTCATTATTGCTTATGGCCCGTTGCACATGCGGTGACACTGGTTTCTGCACGTTTTATGTAACGGGCCCAACCGTTATTAGAGACAGAAGGCGGGATGTATTAAGATACATCGCCGCCCCTCGCCGCGATGTTGATCGCATATGTGCTAACATATACGATCAATATCGCAATGCGGTGACGGAGGCCCCCCGCGATACCTGTGAGGTGTTATGCGGGGGGGGGTCTCCGTCATATCCCTGGGCTCTCCAGACTCCTCCCACACTGGGAAGCAGCAGCAGGCTGCCCCCGGCGCCGCCTCCTCCCCCCTGCAGCCAGAAGGACCTCCGGCTGCGTTGCTAGGGGGAGGAGGAGACTAACCTCCGGGACCAGGGCTGCCTGGAGGAAGGTATGCCGGGAGGGGGGGCGGCGGGTTGCGGCGGTCGGCGATAAGAGGCTTCTATAGGGTATCGCCATCCAGAGATGGTGATACCCTGGACGGCGAAAAGCCGGCGGTGGGGTCTTAGTACATTTGAAAATGCGGTAAAACCCCCCAAAACGCATTTTTCCTTTAGTACATCCCACCCTGGATAGGCCACCAGATATTCAGCAAACTCCAAGCTGAAAGTTTTTTGAGTTTGCTTGCAAGAACCAAAGCCATCTTCAGACAGCGTTGGCTTCGGAGCCCTGCTGCTTCCTACTGTATGGGAAGTGGTCAAGGGGTTGCAAAGGATTTCTCTGCAGCTGCATGCATGACCTCGGATGGATGGGCACCGGTAGGTATCACTGCTACCGCACTCTGAGTACTGTGTATAGGAAGAGGTATTAGTAGCAGGGAGGATGGGGTGGTATTCTATTAACCCTTGTCTACTCTCCCGGAACGTCCGTGAGGCTCCCAAAAATCGGCAACCAGCGCCACCCGACACTGCTATCCAACGTGGACGGTCCGGGAGTCTTATGACGTGATTTGCACAGATTTGTGTCATTGTGGCCCCGCCCCCTGTCCTACAGTGTCGGTAATACTCTGCATTACATGAATGAGACAGGGCTACGATTACACACCCCCCTTCCCTGTTCTGCCCCTATATAACGTCATTGATGCATGTCAAACCCCCTCATGCTGTGCTCCACCCCCCAATGTGCTGACCTGGCTACCCCCGGGGGCAGCTTAGAATATCGGCAAGTGTGCATTATAGATCACAGGTAATACATCACCCCGAGTACTGGACCTGATTTGGGGCCTAATTCAGATCTGGTCGCAGCAGCAAATTTGTTAGCAGTTGGACAAAACCATGTGCACTGCAGGTGGGGCAGATGTAACATGTGCAGAGAGAGTTAGAGTTGGGTGGGGTGTGTTCAAACTGAAATCTAAATTGCAATGTAAAAATAAAGCAGCCAGTATTTACCCTGCACAGAAACAAAATAACCCGCCCAAATCTAACTCTCTCTGCACGTGTTACATCTGCCCCACCCCCACCCCCCTGCACGGCACATGATTTTACCCAGCTGCTAACACATTTGCTGCTGCGATCAACTCTGAATTACCCGCTTAGAGATGGACGCAGTGAGCATTGCTGCCGCATCTTGCACTGCAGCGCTGATCCAAGTGCTGTGTCCACAGATGCAGCATCAAATCACCTTTGGTCGCAATGGTCGCAGCCCTCGGCCATCGGAGTATGCCTACTCAGACCAGCTGCCATGACTCCTCTGCCATTGCCAGGAAATCTTCATCCAAACACGCAAAGCCTGGTCTCAATGCTTTTTTACAAAACAGGGCTGACACTCTCCCGCTTTGTAGAACGGTCCCTGTCGCCCTCCTCTGCTCTGCCACCCAAACACTGTTGCATGTCAATTCTGCTGCAGCTAAAGGGGGGGGGGACTACGAGCAATACGCAGACCCACAAACATAGGAGATGTACGTAAACCATCGGGTATACCCAGTGTCTGACTGGGGCATGAAGGGCCCACCGGGGAATGCAGTGGTAGGGGCCCATGTTTAGGGGTGTGGTCAGTCTCCAGAGGGGGCGTGGCCAGCCGTTACATTGGACAGCCTAACCATTAGTGAGTGCATGGGCTGGGCCCCTTGACAAATACATAAATACATCTAGTGGGTGCATCATAATGTACCAGATAAATATTGGCAATGCACTGTAGAGAATACATTATAGTCCTGTGCAGTATAATGTTACATATGTATAATGTATAATTCAAGAACACAGTCTGGAACCTTATCACTAGGGAAGGATGAGGGGGCCCAGGCAGTGGGGCCTACCGGTGGTTCCCCTGTACCCCTGTGGGCCAGTCCGACCCTGGGTATACCTACATCTCTCAACCAGGCCCACTAGCAGGAAGGAGGGGGTTTTATTAACAGTTGGGAAACCCTGTTCCTGAAGCTACAGCAATGACATAGACGCGCTCGGGGAAGGGCTGTAGAACGGAGTTAGAAGTAGAATAGATCACTTCAAGTGAGCATATAAATTGTATGAACAATAACTGCAGTTAGATTTGAAGGCAATGTTTGTGATGAATTGCTCCTCTGTGCATTTTGGACCCTGTTGTATAAACAACTTTTGTTGTGTTTGGAAGTGAGAATAGAGTAGTGAGACGCGTGTTGCCTAGCAATAGCCGTAGCCTGTTGCATCGTGAAATGAATAGCTGGCTCTTGACCTCTGCTCATTTTCAGTCTGGCTAGATCTCCCCATTGCTTGCCCACAGGCAGCTCCGAGACTGCATCTGAAGAGACGTCTTAAGCCGCACATGACGTTGTATTGTTCACCTTTTGTACATCGTGACTGATATGCCAAGCAGAGGATGGGCCCATCTGCGGAATATCAACATTTCATCAACATCATTTTTACTCTCTTACATAATCCTTGGAGGATGAAATATATTTGTTCGTGGGTATCTGATTCCGTAGGCTGAGAAAGCAGTGAACGGTACCATGCTAATTAAACCTTATTCACCATACATTGCAGCTAATGAACATTACATTCCTTGCCGTATAGCAGACAAATCCAATCCTGTGACGTATGATCTTGGTTCTTGACATATTGCAGCCGTCACTGAGTAGTCTGATGCCAAAAGAAACCGAGTTTCCTTTTGTAAGTTCAGAGATCTGAAAACTAGCAGAACCCTTAGATCAGTGGAACGGTTACTACAATCCCATAGATTTATACAGCATCCTTATCAGTCAATAGGGAAACAATTATGTGACCACTGCTCTCACCCAATTAAATACCATATCTTTGACCCAAATGTCCCAGTCACTCTAGATTGCTCTTGAGCCATTAACTGGCCTACATGGTAAATTCGGTTTAACAGCGGGATCTAGTGGAACCCTGGAATGGTCATCCTGTGCCTCTACAGCTGTTGTGAAACTACAAGTCCCGGCATGCTTTATAAGCTGATCGGTGGGAGGGTATTCTGGGACCTGTAGTTTCACAACAGCGGGAGAGCACAGGTTGGCCAGGTCTATGCTAATCCTTTAAAACTATCCCCAATGCCGCACTATCGAGGCAACAGCCATAGGCCCTCATTCCAAGTTGATCGCTCACTAGCTGCTTTTAGCAGCATTGCACACGCTAGACCGTCGCCCTCTGGGAGTGTATCTTAGCTTAGCAGAAGTGCGAACGAAAGGTTAGCAGAACTGCTCGAAAATCTTTTCATGCAGTTTCTGAGTAGCTCCAGACCTACTCCTAGATTGCGATCACCTCAGTCAGTTTAGTTCCTGCTTTGATGTCACAAACACGCCCTGCGTTCGGCCAGCCACTCCCCCATTTCCCCAGGCACGCCTGCGTTTTTCCCTGACACGTCTGCGTTTTTTAGCACACTCCTGGAAAACGCCAAGTTACCACCCAGAAACGCCCCTTTCCTGTCAATCACTCACCGATCAGCAGTGCGACTGAAAAGCGCTGCTCGGCCTTGTGTAAAACTGCATACTTGTGTGTGAAAGTACTTTGCGCGTGCGTACTGCGGCCTATACGCATGCGCAGAAATTCCGCTTTTTCACCTAATCGCCATGCTGCGACCGAAAGCAGCTAGTGATCAACTCGGAATGAGGGCCACAGTGCAGAACAGCAAAATGGGGTAATCGTCCTAGACCCACCAGGAAGGAGATCACTTGATCACAATTCCTAGTAAAGATGCCAGAATAGAGGGACCCTATCCGTATATATCTATCCGTCTCAGTGGCGGCACCAGGGTCAGTGACACCCCAATGCACCAAGAGCCATATAAAAAGGGGTGTAGCCTTGCGAGTACCGGTGTGTCTTCATGGAAGCCCCCCATTTGCGTCACTGTGAGGACGTGGCAGTTCCACTGGTTACATCACTTTGCGGGTGTGCCCAGCATCCACAGAGATACTGGTTTGCTTCCTAGAGACTTTTGCCTGCATAGCCGGCTTCTTCTCAGTAACAGGAGCTGAGCATTGCAGAATAATGCCACACTGCACCACCCCGCTCCTGTCACTGCAACGGAGCCAGCATTTTGGTGTCACCCCCTGGAAAGGTGATACCCAGGTGCGGCTCGCACACCCCTTATGATGCTTCAGTTCAGTCTTAATCTTACCTAATTAATCTTTAGATTATGTACTAGGTTCTGAGATTATGGAGCAGGCATGATTTTGGTGAGTTTGTAGATACATTTTAAAAGTAGCAGTTGGTTACACGGCTGGTTCTGTAATCTCAGAATCGTTTGCATAGCCATCTAAACTGTTACAGAACGTGGTACTGTGTTCAAGCATCAAACACGCAGGGAAGACTGTGAAATGGGGCGCTTGCGCGTCTACGACGCATGCACGTTCCATTTCTTCCCAGCGGTGCACACCTAGTCTCAGATGGAGCCACGATTAGCGTGGATCCATCTGTATGTATGTATGTATATGGAGTGTTCTGAAAATTTTTATATATGTATTTTAAATCACTCATTTCTTAGCAGTCACATCCAGGATTTGAACCCATGACCTGTTACACTGAAGGCAAACACCTTACTGATAGAGATATTTGTTCCTGCATTACAAGATTGCAGATCCTAACTATATGAAGCTGCTACGTAGACTTGTCAGTTCAGAATCATTGCAACTAGGCAGATCTATATAGTGTACAGCCAGGGCCGGTTCTAGTTCTTTTGGTGCACCGGGCGGAGAATAGGGGTGTGGCTTCATACAGGGGGCGTGGTCAGTTCCGCCCCCTGTAGAGTTGTGCCCCCTGTAGCGTAGCGCCGCTTGCACACAAAAAAAATAATACTTTCAATCCCTGCTCCTGACCGCTGCAGACCTCCGCCGGCGCCGCTCCTCTCCTTGGATCTATGGGAGAGACATCATGACGTCTCTCCCATAGCACAGCATACACAGACACTAGAGGTCAAATATGACCCCTAGCGTCTGTCAGTCCCACAATGTTGTGCAGTGCGCGATGATGTCATCGCGCACCGCACAGCAAAGGTCCTCTCCACGAAGGGAAACTAGACGCGTAGCGTCTAGTTCCCTTCACAGCGGGGGACCAGCGGGACACGGTTCCGGTATGAATGGTCGAACCATGTTATGGTCGACAGTCAAAGGTCGACCACTATTGGTCGACATTGACATTGTCGACATGGTCACATGGTCGACACATGAAAATGGTTGACGCATGAAAGGTCGACATATGAAAAGATCGACATGAGTTTTTTAACTTTTTTTTGGTGTCATTTTTTGCGTAAAGTGACTGGGAACCCCAATTAGTGCACCGCGTCCCCTCGCATGGCTCGCTTGCTCGCCATGCTTCGGGCATGGTGCCTTCGCTCCGCTAACGCTTCGCTCGGCACACTTTACCGTTCCAATCGTAGTCCATGTGGATCGTAAAGTATGGAGAAGTTCCCCAAAAGAAAAAAAAGTTAAAAAACGCATGTCGACCTTTTCATGTGGCGACCTTTCATGTGTCGACCATTTTCATGTGTCGACCATGTGTCCATGTCGACCATGTCAATGTCGACCAATAGTGGTCGACCTAATGACTGTCGACCATAACATGGTCGAACATGTGAACGGATAGCGGGGGGCACAGTAGCGGATCTTGCCATGGTGCGGCACCCTCCGGGTGGCAAGATCCGCTACTGTGTACAGCCACACACTGCACAGATCTGCTCACTCAAAATGCTTATAATTTCTCTGACAATTATTTTTACAAGTGTCATACCCAGGATTAGTACCCACAACCTATTACACTAGAAACATGCACCTTACTGATGGAACTATTTGTCGCTGTATACTGTAGGAAGCATGAGTATTCTAACTATATGAAGTTACTTGTCCTTGTCAGAGAAAAAACATCAAATAGTTAGAATTCTCATGCTTTCTATGCCGGAGCAAATGGCTCCATCAGTAAGGTGCCTGCTTCCAGTGTAATAGGTCGTGGGTTCTAATCCTGGGTATGAAACTTGTAAAATGCCTATCTATATTAAAGAGGGTGTGACTTGTCAAGTGCAGGGAGGAATAAATAGCGACGGCTGTCAATTAAATGAAAGAAATGGCGCCCCCCTACAGAGCAGGAGCACGGCAGCAGCCGACTCCGTTGCCTCCCGCAGTTACGCCTCTGCTTTCCTAGGATGTGCATCCACATACTGTACACTAATTAGATGTAATGTAGGTGTTTTAGGCTTGTTGAACTCCTAACTTTCTCTTATCTTCATGGTGCTCAACACTATAGTGTACCCAGTTATGTGATTTGAAGACTGTGGTCTGTGTATTATTAGATTTCTCATCTGTTCCTAAGTGTAGCAAGGCCGTCACATCATCCCTTACGTTTTCAACAAAAATCACAATGTTGCCGATCGTTTCTTGGGTCTGGGATTATGTATCCTCTGGAACGCTCTCAATCCAACTAGAATCGCTTCCACAGCTTGGTTTTGTTGCTTTCCGCGTAATGCATCCCAATGCTGTTTGCAGTAGTCTCATATCTCATGTGATGTGGCCATCTTCAAATGATAGGCTTATAACTCATGCCTGCCTTTTTTTTTTGTATGCCATTTTTATTTATTAATCTCCAGTCTGTCTGTAGTAAAAACCTCCCACAAGTCATTTCTGGATATCAGAATTTCCACCTTAAATTTCCATAACTGATCATTTCCATTATTCTGTGTAGCCGAGTGGCATATCTATAATAGGTACAGTGTATGTGGTGAACATGGGTCCCTTGTGCCAGGGGAGAGGGGCCACACCACATACCCTGTACCCATTTCTTTCTATACTTGCGTTTCCAGAGTCCAGCAGCTGCAGTGCCTCAAAATCACCAGGAAAATGGTGCAGTGGCCATTTTAATGGCATTTTGTGTATGTGCAGTAGGGAGGGGGCCCGATCGGAGACTGCACACAAGCCCCGTCCTCTCTTAATATGCACCTGGTTTAGCCACTCATAATTTTATGATCAGAGCTGCCAGCTATTTTATTTTTTATTTCTTTACTCCCTTTGAAAAACAGTGTTGATTTACTTACATGCACTCTGGAAATGTAATTTCAAGATTATAGTGAAGCTTGTGGGATTAATTTCACAGTAACCAAAACTGGCAAACTTGTTACATAGCGTGGATGTTTCACAGACCAGTTTCAACCACAGACTATGTAGGGGCTGATTCTGAGAATTCCCGGATCCATGTGTTTTTTGCGGCTGCTAAAACTGGTCAGTTATCAAAGATTTTATTTCTCCAGGCAGGTGAAAAAAAATCCCTGATACTGTCAGTTATCGGGGCTATTTGATTAAGCCCCCAGGGATCAATTAGCCACGGGTAATTTACAGCAACTAATTGCATCCCCCCCAAATTGTAAAAATGCTCAAATGAAAATGCTAGTGCTCTCAAGAAACTTTGGGGGTCATTCCGAGTTGTTCGCTCGCAAGCGGATTTTTGCAGATTTGCTCATGCCAAGCCGCCGCCTACTGGGAGTGAATCTTAGCATCTTAAAATTGCGAACGATGTATTCGCAATATTGCGATTACACACCTCGTAGCAGTTTCTGAGTAGCTCCAGACTTACTCGGCATCTGCGATCATTTCAGTGCTTGTCGTTCCTGGTTTGACGTCACAAACACACCCAGCGTTCGCCCAGACACTCCCCCGTTTCTCCGGCCACTCCTGCGTTTTTTACGGAAACTGTAGCGTTTTTTCCCACACGCCCATAAAACGGCCTGTTTCCGCCCAGTAACACCCATTTCCTGTTAATCACATTACGATCGCCAGAGCGATGAAAAAGCCGTGAGTAAAAATCCTAACTGCATAGCAAATTTACTTGGCGCAGTCGCAGTGCGGACATTGTGCATGCGCATTAAGCGGAAAATCGCTGCGATGCGAAGATTTTTACCGAGCGAACAACTCGGAATGACCCCCTATATACATTCTGCTTTTTGTATTCAGTCACAAGTCCATTTTTTTTTTTTTGAGGCACAATTAGGATGACTTTAATACTGCTTTTAAACCTAAATTCCGAGTCGCTCCCAGGACTTGCGCACAACCCCTTCCCAGGTGCGACTCGGCAAGACCTCTTTCAGACAGGCTCACCAACCCGGCAATATTCTGGGTTTGTGCCATCAGCGCCGACGAGTGCGGAGGCGTCACTTGGAGATCAGACGATCTCCAAGCACCGCCTCTTCTCTATGCAATGAACGGGTACCGGGTCGCATCGACATGGCTCACCCATTCACACTGCACCGTGACACGGGTCTTTCTTGGGACCAACCCTGCAAGCTAGCAGGGTTGGATTCCCGGGTAACCAGACCTGAGCTACTCCCTTGTTATCATGGCAATAACCCGGGTTTTAGCACAGGGTGTAAAAGGGGTATGAAATGACCCTCAAGGAAGTATATCTCCCCAACTACAGGAGTGGTGTGTTACTTATTACCCATTTCACACTGAGGGGCAGATTTATTAAGCCTGGTGAAGTGATAAAGTGGAAGATGATAACGCACCAGCCAATCAGCTCCTAACTTCCATGTTACAGGCTGGGTTTGAAAAATGACAGTTAGGAGCTGATTGGCTGGTGCGTTATCACCTTCCACTTTATCACTTCACCAGGCTTAATAAATCTGCCCCTCAGCCTCTTACCCGGGATATCTCCAGGGCAAGATGGGGTGATCTAGGTCCTAAGTGTGAAAGGCTCGACCTGAGTAGTGATCCGGGTCGTGACTAGTGCTATTCCCAGGACCGACTCGGGTATGCGGCAGTGTGAAAGATGTGACCCCGAGTTAGTCAACATGGGTTTCACTAAAAGGAGCTGGTTGGCTGAGCAGGGACGCTTTTTATGACCTCACTGATGAGTGCCAAAAAACATTTCCATTTTTAATGACTCCAACATTTTGCGGTGCAGACAAGGGTTCCGTGTGACAGGGGTCATCAACACAGGAATAACCCAGCCCTAAGGTGCAGCGTGAAGAGCTGTAACGTGTTGAAGCCGTGTTCAGTTCCCGGGTTGGACCCGGGGCGTCATTCTAAAAGGGCTATCACAGAAATGGTATAAAATAGATTTCTCTCTCTGCACAATAAAGATTTCCTACAAACCTGTGAATACAAAGAAGAATCATCCTCCACCTCACCAATCACAAATGAAGATAATTACAAATTGACTGCCAGCGACGGTCCGGCTGATAATTGATTACAGCCTTTCAGACTGGCAGCCAAAGTTAATTAACCTTTACTTTGAAATACCAAACTCTGGCTGGTGATACAGAGAAACATGCAGAGTGTTATCAGCGTTCTAGGGTCTGGCGTGTGAGCAGTGTGTCGTGTTGTCCTATACAAAGTGCACTCCAATGTACTCTACACCCAATGATGGCAGAATTGCTGATTATTTGGTATAGGAATTCAGAGGCATTCATTAACAGATCTGGCTCTCCTGACATAATATCTCATCTACAGTATACTACATTTTGGAAAATATAAGTTATAACAATGACTTATCTAGAGAACTTACTGCCTATGCAGCCTATTTATCACCATCCGCATCCAAGGATGCATGTGTGAGGTGATAAAATTGCCCTAATCCGCACTGAGATAACTGATTACATCGCAGGGATGTATCAATTATTGCATGTAGGGACAGCAAGCACTGTCCCTGTGATGACACTCCACAGCATCATCGGCCCCATCGACATCGCCGCTACCGCCGCCAGCCGGCCCCCCCCCCCACACACACGGTAAATATATATATAAGAATGTTAAGAAATAGGCCTCTAAGTCTTTTGCTTATGCATAAGAATAATTCACAGCATTCACCATGCTGCTTACTACTAAGAATTTCCCAAAAATCCGGATAAATATAGACATAGTAGTTGTGGCTGAACTGAATGGTCCCGTCTCTTGCCTGTGCCTCCCGTCTCTTGCCTGTGCCTCCCGTCTCTCGCCTGTCCCCTGCGCCTCCCATTTCTATCCTGCCCATGTGCCTACTGTCTCTCTCTCTGGCATGATCCCGAGGTGGACCCTTGCACACATGGTGATGGATTAGAGACCGTGTACTCACAGAAGATGTATGCACGGAGTGAGTGAGTGATGGGTCGTCCACACTTGGAGTAGGTAACAGTAGGCAGCTGATAAATGCATGCATATGTGTTGGGACCATTATTTGGGACTGCCATAGCCAGTCACTGCAAATGTGTACGCTGCTGGGGAGGCTCAGACATCTTAGGTGAAACGCTCATTCCTAGATAGTATAGGGTTGCTTAGAGATTCGATGGTGTGATCGATGTGCACACGATGTTCCTGTTTATACGTAATCGGCGGATGTGAGACGCCGGCAGCGGGTTTCTCTATACACAAGACGGCATCTGTGTCATTAGAATATTTTAGCAAGTCCACTGCGTACAAAATCATAGCTGCGCATGTACCTGCGTGCACCTCTGACTCCACCCACATCTCCCCCATTCCTCCCGTCTCTGTCGTGCACCCCTGTCTCCCCCCTATTCCTCCATGCTCTCTCCCACTATTACTCCTATCTCTCTCTCACTGATGCCACTTATTCCTCCCATCTCTCTCTATCTCCTCCGAGGTCTACCCAGAGGCAGAACTCTGGGAGGCAACGGAGGCAGCTGCCGCCGGGCTCCTGCTTTGAAGGGGGGCACCTCTCCTCCTGTTCTGTGTCTTCAGCAACATTAATCAAATAAGTTAATTGACAACAGCCGGTAACTCTTCCGTAGCCGATTTCCCTAATAGCCACTACACCATACCTCCCAACTGTCCCGATTTTCGCGAGACAGTCCCGGTTTTTGGGGACTGTCCCGCTGTCCCACCCGCGGGCCGCAGTGTCCCGCGGTGGGGGGGGGGGAGCAGTCGGTAGGCTCCTGTCATCGCTGCCCTGCTTAGCAGAGCAGCGGTGAATAGACGCTGTGCGCGTGCGCACAGCGTCTATACACTTGAGACAGGAGGAGAGGGGGCATGCCAGCAGCTCACGGAGCGCTGGGCATGCCCCCTCAGTGACCAAAACGGGGGCGTGGCTTGCGATTGTGGGTCCTCCCACGAAGCCACGCCCCCTTTTCAATAAGCCACATCCCTTTTCAGGAGCTTTCAATATTTAGAAAGTTGGGAGGTATGACTACACCTTACAAATCACACCCTCTTTATTACAGATACACTGGAAGCAGACACCTTACTGATGAAGCTATTTGCTCCTATAAAGGAAGCATGAGAATTTTAACTATATGATGTTATTTCTCTGACAATTACAAGTAACTTCATATAGGTAGAATTCTCATACTTCCTATGCATGAGCAGATATCTCCATCAGTATGGTGCCTGCTTCCAGTGTAATAGGTTGTGGGTTCTAATCCTGGATATGACACTTGCAAATGAATTGTCAGAGAAATAATCAGCATTGTGAGTGACTGAGCAGATCTATGTAGTGTGTGGCTGGACCCCTACATAGATCTGCCTAGTTGCAATGGTTTTGTAGTATCTTCATATAGTTAGAATCTGCAGGCTTGCTATGCAGGAGCAAATTATATATATATATATATATATATATATATATATACACACATGGGGACACCAATATATTTCTTGCCTCCGGGCAACTGGGACAAACTTACGCCACTGGGTCTACCCCTATAGGGGAGTCATATTGGGATGGAGAAACCATACCTACCAAAGTAGGACTGGTGTAAATTTCCATGGTGCGACGATATAGTCGTCTAAAGATGTGCCAGTCGGTATTGATGCATGTACGGATGCTGACAGTGGGCGACTCAGCCCTTGCACATTTGGACACATGGATGTACAGCAGGAAAGGACTTTGTAGCGGCTGTTACATAAAGTCTCAGACGGGTGATCGGCAATAAAGGCTGCTGCGGAATCTTCTGCGTCCCCTCCGAGTCAGGCCCAAAGTCTCAGTGCTGCCGGGGGGGGGGGGGGGGGGGGGGGGGGGAAGGTACTAATTACCTGGGCTTGTTGAAGCATCTGAGAATACTTACTGTGTCTCTCTTCGTGAAGATGGTGACGTACAGTACATATGCCATCTTCCTGAATATCACTGGGAAGATGGCGCCACCGAGGTGGAGGGTACCATTTGCTGGAGCCCGGTAAAATGCTGATCACCAATCCTGAAAATCTGTATATCATGGCCACAACTACAGTAACCCTCTTCTGGAAATCCTGGGGTCCAATTGGATTGTGGCATGCAAACAGAGCTCTTGTTATCCCATATTGATTTGGGGATCCGGTCTGAAGATCGACAGTGTCTAGGTCGACAATGTTTAGGTCGACCACTATAGGTCGACAGTCACTAGGTCGACATGGATGGAAGGTCGACAGGGTTTCTAGGTCGACATGTGCTAGGTCGACAGGTCTAAAGGTCGACATGAGTTTTTCACATTTTTTTTTTCATACTTAACGATCCACGTGGACTACGATTGGAACGGTAAAGTGTGCCTAGCGAAGCGAAGGCACCATGCCCGAAGCATGGCGAGCGAAGCGGTGCACTAATTTGGGATCCCGGTCACTTTACGAAGAAAACGACACCAAAAAAATAAAATCCTCATGTCGACCTTTAGACCTGTCGACCTAGCACATGTCGACCTTCCATCCATGTCGACCTAGTGACTGTCGACCTATAGTGGTCGACCTAAACATTGTCGACCTAGATACTGTCGATAAAACGAACCACACCCATTGATTTGCTATGTTATTTTAGTAAATTCTGGAACTAGTGTAATGGTGGTTTCATTGACCAAAGATAATATTACAGTTCGGGATACTTGGTGCTATTAGAGATAATGCTTTTTACTAGCGGCTGTTTTGGTTGAGAGACCTTTTCTTCTTTTCTTTTCAATGCATACTTTTCTTTTCAATGCATAATGCTTTTTACTAGCGGCTGTTTTGGTTTTGAGACCTTTTCTTCTTTTCTTTTCAATGCATACTGTACATGGTATGGTATGGTATGGTATGGAGTTGCCTGTTCTAGTAAGTGCGGTCACATTTTATTTCCCAGCAGCCTCTACCGTAGCGTCTCACGTGTCTATTGCTGAGCTGTGCAGACTTTAGGTGGGCTTGATGATGCACAGAGTAATAGATAGCCAGTGTTGCAGGTTCCTAGATAACTTCCTAACTTACCTTCTTAATATTACAGGCATGCTCTCGATCAGAAGGTTTACACAGTCTTCGAGAATGGATCTATACAGTATTAGTAATTATTCCATACCAGGCTCATAAGGAAGGAATGCAAAGCAGCGTCTCATTAGAATTACTGTATATGAGCAACAGCATCATCTGCACATAGACTAGACACATAATAACTGAATCCATAATATAAAACAAAAACCTGGATGCTACAGTATATAGTGAAACTTCCTAGTCCCCATAGTAGATGGCTGTCAACTGGAGATCACACCATGGGGCATAAGTAATAGGGTCCAAGTTTGCTGGAGGTTCCCGCTGCCGACCGATCTCAGACTTTAGGGCCAATTCAGGTTGGATCGCAAATTGCGATCCAACTGGAATTTCTGTGTGTGCCCGCATTTTCTGCAGCTGACCCGCAATAAATGCGAACGTCTCTGCCTGATAGGCAGAGCCGTTCGCGGGGCGGGAGAGGGGTGGCAGCGCTTCATCTCCAAGGTGGAGATGGAGCGTTGTGGGGAGGGGGGGGGGGCGCGGCGGCAGGGAAACGGGGGCATGGTGGCACAAACGGGAGGCGTGGGCATTATCGAGGCGGCTGCGTGATGTCACGCAGCCCCTCTGATCAAAAAGATAGCGGCGGGCCTCCTGCCATCACGACCAGGCTGCGCCGGCAGGAGTCTTCCCGCATTTCTGCGACCGCGCACTAATTGGAGTAGGGGAGTTTAGCCCTGCGATGGGCGACCCCCAGCATGCGAGTCAAAAGATTGCATTCAGTGGCTAAATTGCAAAAATCACAGACGGACGCTTTTCGTCCGCCTGCGCATGCGCGTGCAGACTTCCGCATTGCGTTTGCATCCTTGAAGGATGCTATCGCAATTTGACAACAGCCGACGGCAAACGCACCAGAGGCTTGTCCAGACCAGGGCAGCTGCGTGACGAAAACAGATGGCGTCAGTATGCATGGGTCTACCTTATTTCCAGGATCTGCGATGTAATCGCGATTGAATTATGATCGCATCGCGGGGGGGGCGGCCCTTTGCTTGCTTGGGTGGCCTTGCACTGTGCTAGGTGACCCCCAGCATGCGACAGAAGCAGCAGACTCCGCAGTTTAGTAGAATCTGCTACAGAACCTGAATCAGGATCTTAATACTCTATTCTAGCTGGTGTAGAGGTTTTTGCAGTATAAATAATAATGCTTCCATCTCATAAAAAAGAAGTGGTTAATTCTCTGTGGCATCGGCTTCTGACCCACTCTCATGATCCTGAAAGATAATCCAGCACAGCGCCTAATATACTTCATCTATGTAATCAGCCGCTGTTTCCTGTTACTGAAAAACTGCATCCAGCGACAGTAAATTGCTGCTGCATATTGGGTAAAAGGAATGTTAATCAGAATTAGATTTTACAGCGCTCCTTAAAATAAACTGCCTGTACTGTTCTAAAAGATATATGCGGAGAGTCATAACTTGTTTTTATAGTGCGTTTCATCAGCGGCTTGTGCACTCGCCATTATAGAAAGCACAAGACGTTCTACTAACACTGCGGGTTCATGCTCACAGAAAGTCCACGTGACGTAAGCCTGATGTAACCAAGGGTACGTGATTGACTCACTTTATATAAGCGTGCTGCAGAACGATATTATCCTTAACATCCGTGGGATTCGGGCTATAGGTCGACATACGTTAGGATGCCCCTATATGGTCGACATTCATGAAAGGTCGACGCTGGAAAAGATTCAAAGGATCGACAAGTTCATATGGCTGTCACATGTTGTTGTTTTCATGTTTTTGGACTTGTTCCATACTTGACTATCCATGTCACAAATCCTTTAGTGACCTTGTGGCGATCGAAGCGAGATACCGTGTCCCAAGCGTGTCAAGCGGATGCGTTTCTACAAATGGTGGTCCCAGATGAAAAAACTATCCATACTAACCCATAAACAGTCGACCATTGTTATGTCGACCTTTGTACTCACCGACTTTTTCCAGTGTGGACCTTTCATATGTTGACCTTGTGCCTGTCGACCATACGGGTCGACCTAATGACTATAGAGCTAATGAATGTAGATCTTCTATGGCACACCCAATAATCACGGACAGCTAATTACTGACGAGGGGGAAATGTGCTTCTTACCAGATCAGTGGGTGTCAGGGTTTCCAGAGTGTTATGGGCCCTACACATTTAACGATCCGCCGCCGAGCTGCCCGACGGCGGATACGGCCGACCCGGCAACGGGGGGGGGGGGGGGGGGGCAGTGACGGGTGGAGTGAAGTTCCTTCACTCCCCCCATCACCCGGCTCCATAGAAGTGCAGGCAAATATGGACGAGATCGTCCATATTGGATATATGCACAGCCGACGGGGCACCAGCGATGAACGAGCGCGGGGCCGCGCATCGTTCATCACTTGTGCCTCCACACTGAAAGATATGATCGGTATCTCGTTCATTAATGAACGAGATCGTTCATATCTTTCAGTCAGATCGACCAGTGTGTAGGGCCTATTAGAAAACACTGAGGAGCTGATTCAGAGCATTCCGTCCGTTTCCGGAGTCATGACTGCGATAAAAATTCTAGTTTCTGCCTTCAATGTTCACGCTCTGAGATGCCCCCATGCACTGTCCCTATCGCAGCAGCACCATTGTGCATACACTCTGCATAACATATGCACCCGTAGGGGTTATCCGAGTTTTTTGCGCAGTTGCAAATAATCGCTTAACAATATGAACATCTGTATTGCGTGTGAAGTGTGTACGGCTCCGAATCGGGCCCAGTAAGACCTCCTGGTATCTTACACATGTGATACCTGGCGCTACAATGCATTGTTCCACCTTACAAGAACATCATCCTAATTGTGTATACAGGATCTTGATGAACAAAATACATTTTCTTGTACTACCTTGATGACTCCTAAAGAAAACATCTTACGTATTGCCATTGATGACTAAAATGCTTATTATTTGGGCTTTAAAAGCTTTAAGTAGTAAATTACAGACTGCAGTTATTTTTGCTATACTTTCGCTGTGAACACTGGCGATGCCAGTAATCTGTACAAAAAATGTATTACCTGCTGCAAGATACTGCAAGCCAGCCAGTCAGACCTACTGTATGCAGCTGTACTAGCCTGTAGTGTCCATCGTCTCCTCCCCAATCCAGAGTGGTGTGAGATGGACAACACCCAGGTTCCAGTTAGGGCAGGAAAGATGTAAGGAATGTGTCGTTCTCTTTCTGTTACTTTCGATGTATGATTTTGCTTAGTAATACGTACATGGGCTTTCATTATCTTTCTTGTGTCACAGGAATGTATTAAGCATATAGCTATATTTAGAGGAACAATAGGCAAGGCTCGATAAATGCTACCGGAAATTGTATGTGTATGCAAAGCGGCACTGTGTCACAACCAGGGGAAGAAGAAAATGAGAAAATAATTTAGTTGATTGCCTGTCATTACCCAAACTACTACCAACCTTCCGTTTCTAGCACTGAGCTAACCAATACCACTTTCAGACAGAAATGTCTGAAAGTCCCTGCGATTACCCGGGACCTACCTGACCCCCCCCCCCCCCCCCCTTTCACACAGATATGCAAATTACCGGGTCGAGAATTTTGACCCGGTAATTTGCAGATCAACACGGGTATTTTGTCTGTGTGAAAGGGTCAACCCGTGTCATAATTCCCGTATCCCGTGTCATAATTCCCGTATCTCCCTGGTAGATTCCAGGGTCGAAGTCCCGGGAATTACAACAAGGGTCGACCCTTTCACTTAGAAAAAGGACCCGTGTGTTTCATGAAATTACCGGGTGGAACTGCTTCACCTGGTAATTTCATTTTCTGTCTGAAAGGGGTATATTCTATGTTCCACAATAGCGCCAAACTTCTAAATATCTCTTCCTATTATTACCAAGCTGCGTTTATATCCTGTATCATAGCACCATCATAGAATGGAATTGTTTTATGTTCCCCTTCTTAGCACCAGACTTCTTCATACCCTCTGATCATAGCATCAGCCTTCTACATACCCTCCCATCATAGCACCAGACGACTTCATAACCTCCCATCACAGCACCAGACTTCTTCATATCCTCCGATCATAGAACAAGACTGCTTCATATGCTCCTATCTTGGCATCAGACTTCTTCATATGCTCCCATCTTAGCACCAGACTGCTTCATACCCTCCCATCTTAGCACCAGACTTCTTCATATCCTCCCATTGTAGCACCAGACAGACTTCTTCATATTCTCACATCATAGCACAAGACTGCTTCATATACTCCCATCTTGGCACCAGCCTTCTTCATATGCTCCCATCTTGGCACCAGCCTTCTTCATATGCTCCCATCTTAGCACCAGACCTCTTCATATGATCCCATCTTAGCAACATACTTTCATATCCTCCCATCGTAGCAGCAGACATACTTCTTCATATCCTCCCATCATAGCACAAGACTTCTTCATATACTCCCATCTTGGCACCAGCCTTCTTCATATGCTCCCATCACAGCACCAGACTTCTTCATATCCACCGATCATAGAACAAGACTGCTTCATATGCTCCTATCTTGGCATCAGACTTCTTCATATGCTCCCATCTTAGCACCAGACTGCTTCATACCCTCCCATCTTAGCACCAGACTTCTTCATATCCTCACATCATAGCACCAGACTTCTTCATATCCTCCCATTGTAGCACCAGACAGACTTCTTCATATTCTCCCATCATAGCACAAGACTGCTTCATATACTCCCATCTTGGCACCAGCCTTCTTCATATGCTCCCATCTTGGCACCAGCCTTCTTCATATGCTCCCATCTTAGCACCAGACCTCTTCATATGATCCCATCTTGGCAGCATACTTTCATATCCTCCCATCGTAGCAGCAGACAGACTTCTTCATATCCTCCCATCATAGCACAAGACTTCTTCATATCCTCCCATCATAGCACAAGACTTCTTCATATCCTCCCATCATAGCACAAGACTTCTTCATATCCTCCCATCAAAGCACAAAACTTCTTCATATCCTCCCATCATAGCACCAGACTTCTTCATATCCTCCCATCATAGCACCAGACTTATTCATATCCTCCCATCATAGCACAAGACTTCTTCATATCCTCCCATCATAGCACAAGACTTCTTCATATCCTCCCATCATAGCACAAGACTTCTTCATATCCTCCCATCATAGCACAAGACTTCTTCATATCCTCCCATCATAGCACAAGACTTCTTCATATCCTCCCATCATAGCACCAGACTTCTTCATATCCTCCCATCATAGCACCAGACTTCTGTGCAACTTTTGTTGTTTTAAGGTTAGCGGTTTAGTTATATAAATCTACATGAATCCAGTCACTTGTTTATATTGGTCCTGTCTTCTTCTTAGGACTACAGAAAAGGGGCCTTATCTTTTATTTCTGCTGAATATTAAAATAAGATTTTACTTACCGGTAAATCTATTTCTCGTAGTCCGTAGTGGATGCTGGGGACTCCGTAAGGACCATGGGAATAGACGGGCTCCGCAGGAGACAGGGCACTTTAAGAAAGAATTTGGATACTGGTGTGCTCTGGCTCCTCCCTCTATGTCCCTCCTCCAGACCTCAGTTAGAGAAACTGTGCCCGGAAGAGCTGACAGTACAAGGAAAGGATTTTGGAATCCAGGGCAAGACTCATACCAGTCACACCAATCACACCGTATAACTTGTGATAAACTTACCCAGTTAACAGTATGAACAACAACGGAGCATCAGATCAACCCTGATGCAACCAAACATAAACCTTATTTAAGCAATAACTATATACAAGTATTGCAGAAGAAGTCCGCACTTGGGATGGGCGCCCAGCATCCACTACGGACTACGAGAAATAGATTTACCGGTAAGTAAGATCTTATTTTCTCTAACGTCCTAGTGGATGCTGGGGACTCCGTAAGGACCATGGGGATTATACCAAAGCTCCCAAACGGGCGGGAGAGTGCGGATGACTCTGCAGCACCGAATGAGCAAAAACAAGGTCCTCCTCAGCCAGGGTATCAAACTTGTAGAACTTTGCAAAAGTGTTTGAACCCGACCAAGTAGCTGCTCGGCAAAGCTGTAATGCTGAGACCCCTCGGGCAGCCGCCCAAGAAAAGCCCACCTTCCTTGTGGAGTGGGCTTTTACTGATTTAGGAAGCGGCAATCCAGCCGCAGAATGAGCCTGCTGAATCGTGTTACAGATCCAGCGAGCAATAGTTTGCTTTGAAGCAGGAGCACCCAGCTTGTTGGATGCATACAGGATAAACAGCGACTCAGTTTTCCTGACTGTAGCCGTTCTGGCTACATAAACCTTCAAAGCCCTGACCACATCTAGTAACTCGGAATCCTCCAAGTCACGAGTAGCCACAGGCACCACAATAGGTTGGTTCATATGAAAAGATGACACCACTTTTGGCAGAAATTGTGGACGGGTCCGCAATTCTGCCCTGTCCATATGGAAAACCAGATAGGGGCTTTTATGTGACAAAGCCGCTAATTCTGACACACGCCTAGCTGAAGCCAAGGCCAACAGCATGACCACCTTCCACGTGAGATATTTTAACTCCACGGTTTTAAGTGGCTCAAACCAGTGTGACTTCAGGAAACTCAACACCACGTTAAGATCCCAAGGTGCCACTGGGGGCACAAAAGGGGGCTGAATATGCAGCACTCCCTTTACAAACGTCTGAACTTCAGGCAGAGAAGCCAGTTCTTTTTGAAAGAAAATGGATAGGGCCGAAATCTGGACCTTAATGGAACCCAATTTTAGGCCCAAAGTCACTCCCGACTGTAGGAAGTGAAGGAAACGGCCCAGCTGGAATTCCTCCATAGGGGCATTCCTGGCCTCACACCAAGCAACATATTTTCGCCATATACGGTGATAATGTTTAGCCGTCACGTCCTTCCTAGCCTTTATCAGGGTAGGAATGACCTCATCCGGAATGCCTTTTTCTGCTAGGATCCGGCGTTCAACCGCCATGCCGTCAAACGCAGCCGCGGTAAGTCTTGGAACAGACAGGGCCCCTGTTGCAACAAGTCCTGTCTTAGAGGCAGAGGCCATGGGTCCTCTGTGAGCAGTTCTTGCAACTCTGAATACCAAGTCCTTCTTGGCCAATCCGGAACAATGAGTATTGTTCTCACTCCTCTTCTTTTTATGATTCTCAGCACCTTGGGTATGAGAGGAAGAGAAGGAAATACATAGACCGACTGGAACACCCACGGTGTCACTAGAGCGTCTACAGCTATCGCCTGAGGGTCTCTTGACCTGGCGCAATATCTCTGTAGCTTCTTGTTGAGGCGGGACGCCATCATGTCTTTTTGTGGCAGTTCCCACCGACTTGCAATCTGCGTGAAGACTTCTTGATGAAGTCCCCACTCTCCCGGGTGGAGGTCGTGCCTGCTGAGGAAGTCTGCTTCCCAGTTGTCCACTCCCGGAATGAACACTGCTGACAGTGCGCTTACGTGATTCTCCGCCCAGCGAAGAATTCTGGTGGCTTCCGCCATCGCCACCCTGCTCCTTGTGCTGCCTTGGCGGTTTACATGAGCCACTGCGGTGATGTTGTCTGACTGAATCAGCACCGGTCGGTCGCGAAGCAGGGTCTCCGCTTGTCGTAGGGCGTTGTATATTGCCCTTAGTTCCAGGATGTTGATGTGAAGACAAGTCTCCTGACTTGACCACAGACCTTGGAAATTTCTTCCCTGTGTGACTGCTCCCCACCCTCGGAGGCTTGCGTCCGTGGTCACCAGGACCCAGTCCTGAATGCCGAATCTGCGGCTCTCGAGAAGGTGAGCACTCTGCAGCCACCACAGGAGAGACACCCTGGCCCTCGAGGACAGGGTGATCAGCCGATGCATCAGTAGATGTGATCCGGACCACTTGTCCAACAGATCCCACTGAAAGGTCCTCGCATGGAACCTGCCGAAGGGAATGGCCTCGTATGAGGCCACCATATTTCCCAGGACTCGCGTGCAGTGATGCACTGACACCTGTTTTGGTTTTAATAGGTCTCTGACCAGTGTCATGAGCTCCTGAGCCTTCTCAATCGGGAGATAAACCCTCTTCTGGTCTGTGTCCAGAATCATGCCCAGGAAGGGCAGACGAGTTGTAGGAATCAACTGCGACTTTGGAATATTCAGAATCCAGCCGTGCTGTTGTAACACTTCCCGAGAGCGTGCCACGCTGATCAGCAACTGCTCTCTGGACCTCGCCTTTATGAGGAGATCGTCCAAGTATGGGATAATTGTGACTCCTTGCCGTCGCAGGAGCACCATCATTTTTCCGCCATTACCTTGGTAAATATTCTCGGTGCCGTGGAGAGACCAAACGGCAACGTCTGAAATTGGTAATGACAATCCTGTACCACAAATCTGAAGTACTCCTGATGAGGTGGATAAATGGGGACATGAAGGTAAGCATCCTTTATGTCCAGAGACACCATAAAATCCCCCTCCTCCAGGCTTGCGATGACCGCTCTGAGCGATTCCATCTTGAACTTGAACATTTTCAGGTATATGTTCAGGGATTTTAAATTCAATATGGGTCTGACCGAACCGTCTGGTTTCGGTACCACAAACATGGTCGAATAGTAACCCCTTCCCTGTTGAAGGAGGGGAACCTTTACCACCACCTGCTGAAGATACAATTTGTGAATTGCAGCTAACACTATTTCCCTCTCTAAGGGGGAAGCTGGCAGGGCCGATTTGAGGTAACGGTGAGGGGGCATCTCTTCGAATTCCAGCCTGTATCCCTGAGACACAATCTCTATAGCCCAGGGATCCACCTGGGAGTGAACCCACTTGTGGCTGAAATTTCGGAGACGCGCCCCCACCGGGCCTAGCTCCGCCTGTGGAGCCCCAGCGTCATGCGGTGGATTTAGTGGAGGCCGGGGAGGACTTCTGTTCCTGGGAACTAGCTGTATTATGCAGCTTTTTTCCTCTACCTCTGCCTCTGGCAAGAAAGGACGCACCTCGGACTTTCTTGCCACTTTGTGAACGAAAGGACTGCATTTGGTAATACGGTGCTTTCTTAGGTTGTGAGGGAATATAAGGCAAAAAAATTGACTTTCCAGCCGTAGCTGTGGAGACCAGGTCCGAGAGACCGTCCCCAAACAATTCCTCACCCTTGTAAGGTAAAACCTCCATGTGCCTTTTTGAGTCGGCATCACCTGTCCATTGCCGAGTCCACAGGACCCTTCTGGCAGAAATCGACATTGCATTTATTCTAGAGCCCAGTAGGCTAATGTCTCTTTGGGCATCTCTCATATATAGGACAGCGTCTTTTATATGCCCCAGGGTCAGTACTATAGTATCCTTGTCCAAGGTATCAAGTTCCTCAGATAAGGTATCTGTCCATGCTGCTACAGCACTACACATCCAGGCCGACGCAATTGCCGGCCTTAGTAGGGTACCTGAATGTGTATAAATGGACTTCAGGATACCCTCCTGCTTTCTTTTCGCAGCATCTTTTAGGGTGGCCGTATCCTGTGACGGCAGGGCTACCCTCTTGGATAAGCGTGTTAAAGCTTTGTCTACCCTAGGGGAGGATTCCCAGCGTAACCTGTCCGTTGGCGGGAAAGGATACGCCATAAGCATCCGTTTGGAAACCTGCAGTTTCCTATCCTATCGTTACCTCAAATCCCAAGCCTTTTCACATAACTCATTTAACTCATGTGAAGGGGGAAAGGTCACCTCTTGCCTTTTTCCCCCACACATATAAACCCTCTTGTCAGGGACTGGGGTTTTCTCTGTGATGTGCAACTCATCCTTCATTGCTATAATCATGTAACGGATGGCTTTAGCCATTTTAGGCTGTAACTTTGCCTCATCGCCATCGACACTGGAGTCAGAATCCGTGTCGACATCTGTGTCAACAATTTGGGATAGTGGGCGCATCTGAGACCCTGACGGCCTCTGCGACATAGGATCAGGCATGGGCTGAGACCCCGGCTGTCCTAAGGCTTCAGCTTTATCCAACCTTTTATGTAAGGAAGTAACATTATCATTTAAAACCTTCCACATATCCATCCAATCGGGTGTCGGCGCCGTCGGCGGCGACCCCACATTCATTTGCTCCCACTCTGCTTCCACATAGCCTTCTTCGTCAAACATGCCGACACAAGCGTACCGACACACCACACACACAGGGGATGCTCTTTTTGAAGACCGTTCCCCCAAAAGGCCCTTTGGAGAGACAGAGAGAGAGTATGCCAGCACACACCCCAGCGCTATATGTCCCAGGAGTCGCACAGTAACTTAGTGTTAACCCAGTAGCTGCTGTACTATTGTTTTTGCGCCAAATTTATGTGCCCCCCCCCTCTCTTTTTACCCTCTTCTACAGTGATTCTGCAGGGGAGAGCCTGGGGAGCTTCCTCTCAGCGGAGCTGTGGAGAGAAAATGGCGCTGGTGAGTGCTGAGGAAGAAGCCCCGCCCCCTCAGCGGCGGGCTTCTGTCCCGCGTTTCTGTGTAAAATATGGCGGGGGCTCATGCATATATACAGTGCCCAACTGTATATATGCCCACTTTTGCCAAGAGGTCTCTAATTGCTGCCCAGGGCGCCCCCCCCCCCCCCCCCCCTGCACCCTACAGTGACCAGAGTGTGTGGGTTTAGTGTGGGAGCAATGGAGCACAGCTGCAGTGCTGTGCGCTACCTCATATGAAGACTGGAGTCTTCTGCCGCCGATTTCGAAGTCTTCTTGCTTCTGACACCGGCTTCTGTCTTCTGGCTCTGCGAGGGGGATGGCGGCGCGGCTCCGGGATCGGACGACCAAGGGTGCGTTCCTGTGTACTATCCCTCTAGAGCTAATGGTGTCCAGTAGCCTTTGAAGCAGGACCTATCTTCAGTGAGTAGGGCTGCTTCTCTCCCCTCAGTCCCACGTAGCAGAGAGTCTGTTGCCAGCAGATCTCTCTAAAAATAAAAAAACCTAACAAAATACTTTCTTTTTAGCAAGCTCAAGAGAGCTCACTAAGTTGCACCCAGCTCGTCCGGGCACAGATTCAAACTGAGGTCTGGAGGAGGGACATAGAGAGAGGAGCCAGAGCACACAGTATCCAAATTCTTTCTTAAAGTGCCCTGTCTCCTGCGGAGCCCGTCTATTCCCATGGTCCTTACGGAGTCCCCAGCATCCACTAGAACGTTAGAGAAATATGTGTTTATTAAAGTGTGAATGCGGGCAGAATTGATAGAATCTTCCTATTAAATCAAGCATCATTGATGTATTTCATGCGATGCATACATAGCACTAAAATTTATTATTATTGTTACATTTTATTTATAAAGCGCCACAAGTGTTTTGCACAAAGGACAGTACAGGGAGACAAAACTTAGCATTACAGTAAATAAATAACAAAAATAGAGTACAGGTAACATAGAGCACCACACATTCTCAAGACATAATACAGCTAAGATGTAAGTGGCGAGGGAGTAATCATTGTACTACTTGGGGCTGGCGGCCATAGATAGAGATGAGCCTTTACCAGCAGGAGAAAAAGCGGGAAAAGATGGTGGCTGAGTGAGAGAGAGCTTTGAGTGAAATGTGTGGAGATGTGTTATGTATGTAACATGTGCAGAGACTCAGGATCCAATAGACCATTTCCTGTGGTGTGTTGGGTCAGAGCTCACAATGTCACGGTGGGTTGTGGTGATGCACAGTGAGAGGGAGGCTTACCTGGACGAGACGGGGAGAAACGTGCCAGGGCAGATCATGTTGAGATCCTGTCTTCTAGACAGGTTCATTAACAAATTAATGGAGTAATCAGCTGGGGACTTTGTCTGTCTGTGTTGTGCAGATAAAACCTGTGAACACTGCTCCATGACTCCTGACGTGTTGATAAGAGCTCAGAACCTGTTCTATGCTTGGCCTAATCGCAGAGATAAGACCCTGACATCCATCTCGCAGCACTGATGAGGCTCCGGGAGATGAAGGTGATCCTTTACTGCTGAAGCACCCTGTGATGTCCTCTGTCTGCAGGGTTATACGCCACAGTCTTTCCATGAGTAAGATTCTAAGAACACAGGAAAACCCAATCTCCGTTCCAGGGATCCTTTCTAGCCCTATGGGCCTGATGCAGAGTGGGTAGGACAGCGACGCCAGTGTGCGTAATGTACTATTAAATCCCTCTGTGCATGCCCCACAAAGTGGGTGCGCACATACAGTAAGCACCTGGGAGAAATTCTGTCATTTATGCTCACCTGTGGGGAGACAGTCGCATATCTGTAACAGGTGCCGTGCACAGCACAATATAATTCATACTTGCTGACTTTGGTAAGTCTCGATCCTGGAGGTCAGCGGAGAGGAGGAGGCAGGTGGGCTGGACTGGGGTGGTGTGCCACAAATTGCAACATCGCAGCACCGTCCCTGTAAAAATGTCCTTAAATTCATGGCTTTGCGACACTGGGGTGGGGAACCGCAATGATGCGATTCATAGCGAATCACGTCATTCCACCCACTTCGCAGTTGGCTGGCCTGGAATGCAGGAGATTTGCCCACTTTGCTGGGAAACTCTCCCCTCAAATTTGTGAGACTTCTGGAAGAATGGGCAAGTATGATTTATTAATCTGGCTTGATTATTGGAACTTTATGCTCAGGTGAATTAAGAATACATAAACCACACATCTTCACGCCCAAAGCTTCACACGACTGAATGGAAAGCAGGAAAGTTATATGGAAAACAAAGAGGCTTGTATCCCACTGAGCAATGATGAGTTCTTTGCTCTTTTTTTTTTTTTTTTTTATTAAACTTTCGAGAATCTGTCTCCAGCTATTGTGGGACTACATGTTCCAGCATGCTCTGGGTGCCATTGGTGAACTAATCTTTCTCCGGCTGGGTCCACACTTTATCCACAAGATAACATTGGGATATGCCGGAGCGACAGCGGAAATGGCACCAAATAGTCACGAGCTTTCTGGCCTCCCAGGATGCATAGGGCTCCTCCATATAATCCTGCCCACCGACTCAGTCAAATCAGTTTTTTGTTTGGTGCGGCAGGAGCCGGACCATGGTCATAGGGCTGCTGCTAAGGCAGCCCTAAGCTTTTGTTATTTTATTTTTATAGTGTTACTAAGTTTTGAGTGATCTTTCCTAACAGCATCTTAAATGCGTGCTGAAAAGAGTCGCTCCAACAACTCCCCACTGGGTCGCAACAACGCTTACCCGCGGGTATTAGTGCTGTCTCGACGGGCGTCTGTGTCGGATGTTCTAGCAGGTCCAGCAGACGTTACCAGGCTGTGGCCGGAGCATGGGGAAAAGGTAAGGCATCGATTCCACTTTCTAGAGGAATTCGGACACAGCCGCACTGTATTGGAGGAGACTACCAAACAGTGGCTGATGCGCCGCCATCTTAAGTGCAACAGCGCTACACTGCAGGGATCATAGGTGCCAGGACTAGGCTGAGGCCGCGATCTTTGGGGTTTATGTCAGCAGGGGGAGTCAGACGCTCTCCTGGTCGCCCCTCCCCCCAGTTCATGACCAGTTTCCGTGCGTCTCCCGTCCATGAACTGATGACCTCACTTCCGTCTCAGACGCTACCACAAGGGTACTCGGTCGCAGCTTAGACGTTGCGATTGTGTACACTAGAGTTGCCGCCGAGACCGGGTCGCAGACAGGAGCGTCTGCATACACTCATCGTTCACTGAGCGTCTGTGTCCGTTATTGAGCGTCTGTGTCTCTCATCAGTTACCGGAGCGGCAGTGTACACCAGTAGCGTCTGAATCCACTCCGCATCTGTCAGGCCTATTGATTGATTCTGGAAGTGGGGTGAGTCTCCCTGTATCCCACTCTAACTGAGTAAGGGTTATACAGTACTAAAATTCTTTCTACTTGTTAGTATGAATAGTTAGTTTTGGCACACAATGCATATGAGACCTGTACAGTACTGTTGTTTTCTACATAACATGTCTGAGAAAACTTGTGATAATAGCGGTTTAAAAACAGAAGTGCTGTAATTGTACTCCTACATACTAGAAAAGTATTCTGTTGTTGATTATATTCTCATATGACAATGTCTAATAATTAACATGTGACTGACTGCTAGTGTGTGATTGCTGACTTTTATATGTTGGTCAAGCATTGTTTCTGATCCTCAATTCAGGTGCTCGGATTGTGGTCAGATTGTTATCACTTCTATATCCATATAGGGGATTTTCAGTCACAGAGTGTCGTTTTTGTAAGACGGATTATTTACCATGTCTACGAGCGGCAAAAGTGACGAGGACACTTTATCGGGGGCTCCTACACCCTTAACATGCTTATCTTGTAAGATAGGGATTTTGGATGAAATAACCCAGTATGTTGCTTATGAGGGATTATGTGCTAACTGTTTTGCATATAAGCAAACTAAAAAGCAGGCCCTAGTGCAGCAACCAGTAGAGCCACCATGGGGTATGTTCGCACAGACTTTGTCTACAATAGCGGACAGATTAACACCTGCAGGTCCACCCCCGGGAATAGGTTACACTATTGACCCATACATGCAGCTCCCTTCTTATGGTTTGATTCCAACATCCATGTTACAGACTACACAAGATGATACAACAGATGAGGATACAGTGTATTCAAATACCCCATATGGCGACCAGTCGGAGGGCTTCAGCACAGAGGATATAGCTGAGCTCATTGATGCCATGAAAGCTATTATGTGTCTGGAGGAACCAGCCAAAGCAGTGTCAAAATCTAAGGCACCTAAGTTTAAACGTCCAAAATCGGTTGAGACTAAGTTTCCGGAGTCAGAGGATCTGACAGAAATTATGGAAGGACCGTGGGCTACTCCTAATAAAAAAGTATAAGATTCAGAAGAAATGGGATTCTTAATATCCTTTTCCAGCTGGGGACTGTTCAAAAAGGGAGGTTCCTCCTAAGGTAGAGGCACATGTTGTACGACTTGTGCGTAAGTCTGCTTTACCATTACCGTCTACCTCACTGGATGATGTCACAGATAGAAGAGTAGATGGTTTCTTGAAAAATATTTTTTCTCTCTCAGAGGCTGTGGTAAGGCCAGCTATGGCTTCAGCCTGGATGGCAAAAGCAGTGGTAGAATGGGCGGAGGAATTAGAGAGTGGCCTCTCCATACCTACCAGGGAGCAGGAGTCTCAGCTAGGCTATATAAAACAAGCTGCGCAATATTTGGAGGAAGCATCAATTGATATGGGTACGATTGCTTCTAAAGCATCAGCCTTAACGGTAGCCGCTCGTAGAGCAGTCTGGCTACGTACTTGGAAAGCGGATGCAGAATCCAAGAAAGCACTTGAAGCGTTGCCTTTCACTGGGTATATTCTGTTCGGAAAGCAATTGACAGATATCCTGAAGTCGGAAGCTGAAACCAAGAAAGTTAAGTTTCCGGCTAACTATGCCCCTAAACTGAGGGGAGCAAAATTTCGGCCGTTTCGATGTCAAGGTAGATCGAAAGGAAAGGTTGAGATTAACCAACCCCAGTACAATAGATCAGCTAGGGGCAAGAATCAGTGGGCCTGTAGATGGCCGGCTTCCAAACCAGAGCAGAAGCCATCAGTTTGAGGGTACGGGCCTCCGCCTGGAGGATTCCGGGGTTGGGGGCCGACTCCTTCACTTTGCACACATTTGGCGCCAGTTGATGACAGAAACTTGGGTGCAGAAGGTGGTATCTCTCGGTTATGGTTTCTCTTTCAGGAAGCAGCCTCCTCAAAGGTTCTTTTGCACCAGCCCGTCTTGTATAGAGTCGAAGGCCAGGGCTTTGCAAGAAGCAGTCCAGAAATTGCTTCAGTCTGGGGTAATTATCCCAGTACCCCTGATACAAAGGGGACGGGGGTTTTACTCAAACCTGTTTTTGATCCAGAAGCCAAATGGATCATTCCGACCAATTCCCAACCTCAAAAGGTTAAACAAATACATTTGGGTTCCAAAGTTTCACATGGAGACGTTACGCTCCATAGTATTGGCCATGGAACCAGGAGATTACATGGTATCTCTGGATGTACAGGATGCTTACCTGCATGTGCCCATAGCACGGTCACATCAGTGTTACCTCAGGTTTGCCATCCTCCAGCAGCATTATCAGTTCCAGGCTTTGCCCTTTGGGCTAGCAACAGCCCCCAGGGTATTTACCAAGATTATGGTGGTTATGGCATCTTATCTCCACAAGCAGGGAATAAGAATTTTTCCATACCTAGACGATCTGTTAATCCTGGCTCAATCCCATGAGTTACTCTTGGGCCATCTCCAACCGACAATAGCTTGTCTACAAAGACACGGATGGCTCATAAATTGGGAGAAGTCGTCCCTGAATCCATCACAACAGAAGGTTCACTTGGGGGCCATATTGGATTCAAGTCTACAGAGGATTATCTTACCAGAGAAGAAGATCTCCAAGGTACAGGTAATGACTCAGGAATTGTTGCACAGTCAGACCGTTTCAGTCCATGCAGCAATGCGACTGATGGGTCTGATGGTATCAAAATTCGTCATGGTGGAATATGCGCAATTCCATTCCAGATCCTTACAGCACCTCATTCTAACCAGATGGGATGGAAGACATCAGACAATAAAGAGACAGATGATAAAGCTTCCAGTAGGCGTAAAAAGGTCACTAGCTTGGTGGCTACAGACGGACTATCTAGACAAGTGGAGACCCTTTTGGATAGCAGATTGGCAAGTACTGACAACGGATGCCAGTCTTCAAGGCTGGGGAGCAGTGTTCGAAAAATATTTGGTTCCAGGGAAAATGGACCACAAAGGAAAGTTGGCTGCCAATAAATTTGCTGGAAATAAGGGCTATATATATATGGCTCTAGTTCAGGCAAAGGACATTCTGCGGGGAAGACCAGTCCAGATCTGCTCAGACAATGCAACCTCAACCATCAGGGAGGAACTCACAGCAAAAAATTGATGGAGGAAGTAACTCACATACTAAGGTGGGCAGAACTTAATCTTCCGGCATTGTCCGCAATGTTTGTACCGGGAGTGCTAAACTGGGAAGCGGATTTTCTCAGTCGACACACCATTCAGGAGACCGAATGGGCATTACACCTGGAGGTATTTCAAACTCTAGCAGACAGATGGGGTCTGTTCCATGTTCCAGAGATAGATCTCATGGCGTCCCGTTGGAACAACAAAGTTCCAGCATATGGGTCGAGAACAAAGGATCCCGGGGCGATCCTTGTAGACGCACTGTCAGTGAAATGGGAATTTCATCTGGCATATCTGTTTCCTCTCTCCCTGTTACCCAGGGTAGTGAGGAAAGTAAAGCAGGCAGAGGGAGCCATAATTCTAATAGCTCCAGCCTGGCCCAGAAGACATTGGTACATAGATCTGCTAAGGATGTCCCTGGAAGCTCCAATTCTGCTTCCTCAACGTCCAGATCTACTGATGCAGAGGCCTTGTTGTCACAGCCACCTGGAACGGCTGTCTTTGACAGCGTGGCTGTTGAAACTTCTATCCTGAAATCAATAAGTTTTTCACAACAGGTAATTCAAACCATGCTTAGAGCAAGA
The DNA here is from genome assembly GCF_028390025.1 of Pseudophryne corroboree. Classification (NCBI taxonomy): domain Eukaryota; kingdom Metazoa; phylum Chordata; class Amphibia; order Anura; family Myobatrachidae; genus Pseudophryne; species Pseudophryne corroboree. The sequence continues at coordinate 338,133,651 of NC_086453.1, forward strand.
AAACCTTCTTCAGCTCGTATTTATCATCGAATATGGCAGGCCTATATTCTTTGGTGTAACAAGGGAGGTATGAATCCAAGATCTTTTAAAGTATCCAGGATTTTGGATTTTCTCCAAGCAGAAATGGATAAGGGTTTAAAAGTGGCTTCTTTGAGAGTTCAAGTATCAGCATTAACTGTATGGTTTCAGAGAAAGATTGCCAACCTGCCGGATGTGCGTACTTTCTTTCAGGGAATGTTGCGCATTCAAACACTGTTTGTTCCTCCTGCAGTAACCTGGGAGTTAAATCTGGTTCTTAAATTCCTTCAGGGGGCTCCGTTTGAACCACTTAAGAGAGCAGATCTTAAATGGTTAACGGCTAAAGTTCTTTTTCTACTGGCAATGGCGTCAGCTAGAAGAGTGTCAGATTTAGGGGCACTGTCGTGTAAGTCTCCTTTTCTGATCTCTTATCCAAATAAAGCAGTTCTCAGAACTAGATCTGGTTATCTTCCGAAGGTGGTCTCAAAGTTTCACCTGAACAAAGAGATTGTAGTCCCAGCTTTTCAGGTATCAGGACTTTCTGCAGGAGAAGCGTCGCTGGATGTAGTCCGTGCATTAAGAATTTACGTGGATCGTACTAGTGCCATCAGAAAGACAGATTCTCTCTTCATTCTTTACGGCTTTCACAAAAGAGGATGGCCTGCTAGTAAACAGATGCTAGCAAGATGGTTTCGAATGACAATTTCAGAAGCATATTCTCGTGCTGATCTCCCTGTTCCGGCTAATGTCTCTGCACACTCTACACGTAGGGTAGGTCCTTCATGGGCAGCACAGCATGGTGTTTCAGCAGAACAGATTTGTAAGGCAGCCACATGGTCTTCCATTAACACATTCATTAGACATTATGCCTTAGATACTTTTGCCTCTCATGATGGAGAATTAGAGTGAAAGGTTCTCCTGGCTAATCAGGAGCGTCCCCACCACTAATAATGGCTTTGGGAATCCCAATGTTATCCTGTGGATAACCTGTGGACCCAGCCGGAGAAATATACCGTTATGGTAAGAACTTACCGTTGATAACGGGATTTTTCCTATGTCCACAGGTATCCACAGGGATCCCACCCTGACGCACCTGATTTGAGGATCTTGACAATCACTAAACCTCTTCCCTCTTGTATGGAAGGGTGTGCATGTGTGTTCCTATTGCCTAAATAGGGTTCTGCATGATACTCCTGCCTAATTGCTGTGAAAACAACTGATTTGACTGAGGCGGGATTATATGGAGGAGCCCGATGCATCCTGGGAGGCCAGAAAGCTCGTGACTATTTGGTGCCATTTCCGCTGTCGCTCCGGCATATCCCAATGTTATCCTGTGGATACCTGTGGACATAGGAGAAATCCCGTTATCAACGATAAGATCTTGCCATAACGGTATATATATATTTTGGTCAGACATTTATCCTGTAGCCACCATACTGCTTTCCGGTCACTGTCATGCCATCCCACCTGTGGGCCGCAGTTTTCCAAGAATGGACAGTTGGGGGGCTATTTTAAATGGGGGGCATGACATGAGGCCATGCCTTATTTTGTGCACATGACCAGTGGTGTAACTGGGGTTGGTGACACCCAGTGCGCCAAAAGACCCACACACTGTTTTCATCACATCATCACTTGCAGTGTCCAGCATTCCCAGAGATACTGGGTTGCCCCCAGAGGCTCTCCCTGCCGGCTCCTTCTCAATGACCAGTGTCAAGCACTGCACAATAATTTCATGGTGTAGCATCCAGATCCCGGTCACTGAGAATTAGCTGATATTTTGGGGTCACTGCCTCGGAGGGTGGCACCAGGTGCGGTCAGTACCCACCTAGTGATGCCTCCGCTTCTGACAGTGTCACTGTTTCTTACACCCAGATGATGGGAATAATAGTTTCCACAGATAGAAATCCTGAAAACATGACCTGTTTGGGGCACTTTAGGATATTCGTAGAAAGTTATATTGGAACACTAGGAGAGTAGTATTTTTCCCGTTACATGTCTTAAGTGGCTGTTCCTCTGGGAGTGTGGGTGGCATTGTTGCAGGATCTATGGAATATTTATCCCTATAATCAGCCACCTGTGGGAGGATTTCCGCTGACACGTTTTCATGTGACCTGGATTCTCGCCTCCGCCACATCAGGGGTCACATTGTTCCAAGATTTCATCTACTTTTTATTTTACAACAAACCACAAAAAGAAATTGCTCTTTATTTGTCCTGTCTCCCATATCTTGTAGGAGTCGGACATACATTGGAACCAAAAAATTGCTTGTAAGCGAATGTCACTGAGTAAATAGAAGTATGAGGACGTAATAGTGAAACACTGGCGGAACTCACAGCAATGTACGGCTGAGTTTTGAACCCATTTTTGTATCATTATGTATGTGTGTGTGTGTGTGTGTGTGTGTGTGTATGTATATATATATATATATATATATATGTATATATATGTATATCTTGAACAATGATTTCTATGAATTTTGATTTAGACTGTATATATGCTAATGTAGTACAAGGATGTTTTAAAGTGGCAATCATTTAAATAATTGCCGCTTTAAAACATCAGGCAGATTCACTGGGATCTCACATTTTTCCCCCCCCAGTGTGTATGTTAAGCGCAGTCTAGTCTGTAGAGAAGGTGGTGTGTGTTGGGGTTTAGCTTTGTCAGAATAGGTTATGTGTTGGTATTCTATCTCCTGAGAAAAGGCACTGTGTGTCTGGGATCAGTCTCTGTATATAAGGTGCTGTATGTCTGGGATCAGTCTCTGTAGATAAGGCGCTGTGTGTCGGGTATCAGTACTGGAAAAGGCGCTGTGTGTCGGATCAGTCTCTGTAGATAAGGCGCTGTGTGTCTGGGATCAGTACTGGAAAAGGCAATGTGGGTCGGGGATCAGTCGTGTAGATAAGGCACTATGTGTCGAGGATCAGTCCCTGTAGATAAGGTGCTGTGTGTCGAGGATCAGTCTCTGTAGATAAGGTGCTGTGTGTCGAGGATCAGTCCCTGTAGATAAGGTGCTGTGTGTCGAGGATCAGTCTCTGTAGATAAGGTGCTGTGTGTCGGGGATCAGTCTCTGTAGATAAGGCGGTCTGTGTCGAAGATCAGTCCCTGTAGATAAGGTGCTGTGTGTCGAGGATCAGTCTCTGTAGATAAGGTGCTGTGTGTCGGGGATCAGTACTGGAAAAGGCGCTGTGTGTCGGATCAGTCTCTGTAGATAAGGCGCTGTGTGTCGAGGATCAGTCCCTGTAGATAAGGTGCTGTGTGTCGAGGATCAGTCTCTGTAGATAAGGTGCTGTGTGTCGAGGATCAGTCTCTGTAGATAAGGTGCTGTGTGTCGGGGATCAGTACTGGAAAAGGCGATGTGTGTCGAGGATCAGTCTCTATAGAAAAGACGCTGTGTGTCCGGGATCAGTCTCTGTAGATAAGGCGCTGTGTGTCAGGGATCAGTACTGGAAAAGGCGATGTGGGTCGGGGATCAGTCTCTGTATATAAGGTGCTGTGCATCTGGGATCAGTCTCTGTATATAAGGTGCTGTGTGTCTGGGATCAGTCTCTGTAGATAAGGCGCTGTGTGTCTGGGATCAGTCTCTGTAGATAAGGCGCTGTGTGTCTGGGATCAGTCTCTGTAGATAAGGTGCTGTGTGTCTGGGATCAGTCTCTGTAGATAAGGCGCTGTGTGTCAGGGATCAGTACTGGAAAAGGCGATGTGGGTTGGGGATCAGTCTCTGTAGATAAGGTGCTGTGTGTTGGGGATCAGTCTCTGTAGAAAAGGCGCTGTGCATCTGGGATCAGTCTCTGTAGATAAGGCACTATGGCCCTCATTCCAAGTTGTTCGCTCGCTAGCTGTTTTTAGCAGCAGTGCAAACGCTAAGCCGCCGCCCACTGGGAGTGTATCTTAGCTTAGCAGAAGTGCGAACAAAAGGATCGCAGAGCGGCTACAAAACAAAATTGTGCAGTTTCAGAGTAGCTGCAGACCTACTCCTACCTTGCGATCACTTCAGACTGTTTAGTTCCTGTTTTGACGTCACAAACACGCCCTGCGTTTGGCCAGCCACTCCCCCGTTTTTCAAGCCACTCCTGCGGTTTTATCTGGCACGCCTGCATTTTTACACCCACTTCCCGAAAACGGTCAGTTACCACCCAGAAACACCCACTTCCTGTCAATCACTCAACGATCAGCAGTGCAACTGAAAAGCATCGCTAGACCTTGTGTAAAACTGTATCGGCTTTTGTGAAAGTACGTCGCGCGTGCGCAGTGCGCACCATACGCATGCGCAGAAGTGCCGATTTTTAGCCTGATCGCTGCGCTGTGAACAACGGCAGCTGGCGATCAAGTCGGAATGACCCCCTATGGGCCTAATTCTGAGTTGATCGCAGCAGCAAATTTTTTGGCAGTTGGGCAAAACCATGTGCAGTGCAGGGGGGGCAGATATAACATGTGCAGAGAGAGTTAGATTTGGGTGGGGTGTATTCAAACTGAAATCTAAATTGCAGTGTAAAAATAAAGCAGCCAGTATTTACCCTGCACAGAAAAAAAATAACCCACCCAAATCTAACTCTCTCTGCAAATGTTATATATGCCTCACCTGCAGTGCACATGGTTTTGCCCAATTGCTAACATCTGTAGAAAAGGCGCTGTGTGTCGGGGATAAGTACTGGAAAAGGCGCTGTGTGTCGGGGATCAGTCTCTGTATATAAGGCACTGTGTGTCGGGGATCAGTCTCTGTAGATAAGGCGCTGTGTGTCGGGGATCAGTCTCTGTAGATAAGGTGCTGTGTGTCGGATCAGTCTCTGTAGATAAGGCGCTGTGTGTCTGGGATCAGTCTCTGTAGATAAGGCGCTGTGTGTCTGGGATCAGTCTCTGCAGATAAGGCGCTGTGTGTTGGGGATCAGTCTCTGTAGATAAGGCGCTGTGTGTTGGGGATCAGTCTCTGTAGTAAAGGCGCTGTGTGTCGGGGATCAGTCTCTGGAAAAGGCACTTTGTGTCAGGGATCAGTCTCTGTAGATAAGGCGCTGTGTGTCTGGGATCAGTCTCTGCAGATAAGGCGCTGTGTGTTGGGGATCAGTCTCTGTAGATAAGGCGCTGTGTGTTGGGGATCAGTCTCTGTAGTAAAGGCGCTGTGTGTCGGGGATCAGTCTCTGGAAAAGGCACTTTGTGTCAGGGATCAGTCTCTGTAGATAAGGCGCTGTGTGTTGGGGATCAGTCTCTGTAGATAAGGCGCTGTGTGTCGGGGATCAGTCTCTGGAAAAGGCACTTTGTGTCAGGGATCAGTCTCTGTAGAAAAGGCGCTGTGTGTCGGGGATCAGTCTCTGCAGTAAAGGCACTATGTGTCGGGGATCAGTCTCTGGAAAAGGCGCTGTGTGTCAGGGATCAGTCTCTGTAGATAAGGCGCTGTGTGTCGGGGATCAGTCTCTGGAAAAGGCACTTTGTGTCAGGGATCAGTCTCTGTAGATAAGGCACCGTTTGTTGGGGATCAGTACTAGAAAAGGCGATGTGGGTTGGGGATCAGTCTCTGGAATAGGCGCTGTGTCGGGGATCAGTCTCTGTAGATAAGGCGCTGTGTGTCGGGGATCAGTCTCTATAGTAAAGGCGCTGTGTGTCGAGGATCAGTCTATATCAGGGGTGGCCAACCAGTCAGAGACAAAGAGCCAAAAAAATGTGTTGGGTACGTCAAAGAGCCGACATTGAGCCGAAGGCGCACATGCAAAAATGGGGTGTGACCTAGTGCCTTCTAGGTCACGCCCCTGGTATAAAACATATTGAAAAAGCCAGATCCAACATAAAATACATTGAAAAAGCCACTTCCACATAAAATAATTGTAAAAGCCAGATCCGCATAAAATATATTGAAAAATCCAGTTTCACATAATACACTTCAGCTCCCCCATGTGTCACTCCAGCCAGCACCCTCCTGTCACTCCAGCCAGCACCCTCCTGTGTCCAGCACCCTCCTGTGTCGCTTCAGCCAGCACCCTCCTGTGTCGCTTCAGCCAGCACCCTCCTGTGTCGCTTCAGCCAGCACCCTCCTGTGTCGCTTCAGCCAGCACCCTCCTGTGTCGCTTCAGCCAGCACCCTCCTGTGTCGCTTCAGCCAGCACCCTCCTGTGTCGCTTCAGCCAGCACCCTCCTGTGTCACTTCAGCCAGCACCCTCCTGTGTCACTTCAGCCAGCACCCTCAAGTGTCACTTCAGCTTCCCCCCAATTCATGCCATTGCAACAGCCCGTTATGTGTCCTCTGTTTGCTGGTGGGTGTCTCATCTCTAGTATTTGGCTCCCTCAGTTCTAAGTCCCCGTAGTGCTGCTGCGTGTTTTTCTGGAGAGCAGGGGTTACCGGATGTTGTGGTCATGTGACTTTGTGTGTTAGGAGCCACATTTGAAGAAAGAAAGAGCCACATGTGGCTCAAGAGCCACAGGTTGGCCACCGCTGGTCTATATAGTAAAGGCGCTGTGTGTCGAGGATCAGTCTATGTAGTAAAGGCGCTGTGTGTCGGATCAGTCTCTGTAGATAAGGCACTGTGTGTCGGGGATCAGTCTCTGTAGATAAGGCGCTGTGTGTCGAGGATCACTCTATGTAGTAAAGGCACTGTGTGTCGGGGATCAGTCTCTGTAGATAAGGCGCTGTGTGTCGGGGATCAGTCTCTGTAGTAAAGGCGCTGTGTGTCGGATCAGTCTCTGTAGATAAGGCACTGTGTGTCGGGGATCAGTCTCTGTAGATAAGGCGCTGTGTGTCGAGGATCAGTCTATGTAGTAAAGGCACTGTGTGTCGGGGATCAGTCTCTGTAGTAAAGGCGCTGTGTGTCGAGGATCAGTCTATGTAGTAAAGGCGCTGTGTGTCGAGGATCAGTCTATGTAGTAAAGGCGCTGTGTGTCGGATCAGTCTCTGTAGATAAGGCACTGTGTGTCGGGGATCAGTCTCTGTAGATAAGGCGCTGTGTGCAGGGGATCAGTCTCTGTAGATAAGGCGCTGTGTGCCGGGGATCAGTCTCTGTATATAAGGTGCTGTGTGTCAGGGATCAGTCTCTGTAGAAAAGGCGCTGTGTGTTGGGGATCAGTACTGGAAAAGGTGCTGTGTGTCTGGGATCAGTCTCTGTAGATAAGGCGCTGTGTGTCGGGGATCAGTCTCTGTAGTAAAGGCGCTGTGTGTCGGGGATCAGTCTCTGTAGTAAAGGCGCTGTGTGTCGGGGATCAGTCTCTGTAGTAAAGGCGCTGTGTGTCGGGGATCAGTCTCTGTATATAAGGTGCTGTGTGTCAGGGATCAGTCTCTGTAGAAAAGGCACTGTGTGTCGGGGATCAGTCTCTGTAGATAAGGCGCTGTGTGTCGAGGATCAGTCTATGTAATAAAGGCACTGTGTGTCGGGGATCAGTCTCTGTAGTAAAGGCGCTGTGTGTCGAGGATCAGTCTATGTAGTAAAGGCGCTGTGTGTCGAGGATCAGTCTATGTAGTAAAGGCGCTGTGTGTCGGATCAGTCTCTGTAGATAAGGCACTGTGTGTCGGGGATCAGTCTCTGTAGATAAGGCGCTGTGTGCAGGGGATCAGTCTCTGTAGATAAGGCGCTGTGTGCCGGGGATCAGTCTCTGTATATAAGGTGCTGTGTGTCAGGGATCAGTCTCTGTAGAAAAGGCGCTGTGTGTTGGGGATCAGTACTGGAAAAGGTGCTGTGTGTCTGGGATCAGTCTCTGTAGATAAGGCGCTGTGTGTCGGGGATCAGTCTCTGTAGTAAAGGCGCTGTGTGTCGGGGATCAGTCTCTGTAGTAAAGGCGCTGTGTGTCGGGGATCAGTCTCTGTAGTAAAGGCGCTGTGTGTCGGGGATCAGTCTCTGTAGTAAAGGCGCTGTGTGCCGGGGATCAGTCTCTGTATATAAGGTGCTGTGTGTCAGGGATCAGTCTCTGTAGAAAAGGCGCTGTGTGTTGGGGATCAGTACTGGAAAAGGTGCTGTGTGTCCGGGATCAGTCTCTGTAGTAAAGGCGCTGTGTGCCGGGGATCAGTCTCTGTAGTAAAGGCGCTGTGTGTCGGGGATCAGTCTCTGTAGTAAAGGCGCTGTGTGTCGGGGATCAGTCTCTGTAGTAAAGGCGCTGTGTGTCGGGGATCAGTCTCTGTAGTAAAGGCGCTGTGTGTCGGGGATCAGTCTCTGTGGAAAAAGCGCTGTGGGTCGGAGAACAGGCTCTGTAGAAAAGGACGCTGTGGGTCGGAGACCAGTCTCGGCGGAAAAGGAACTACATTATGTGTCGGGGATCAGTCTCTGTGGAAAAGGCGCTGTGGGTCGGAGAACAGTCTTGGTGGATAAAGAACTATGTGTCGGGGATCAGTCTCTGTAAAAAAGGACGCTGTGGTCGGAGACTAGTCTCGGTGGAAAAGGCACTATGTGTCGGGGATCAGTCTCGGTGGAAAAGGCACTATGTGTCGGGGATCAGTCTCTGTAAAAAAGGACGCTGTGGGTCGGAGACCAGTCTTGGTGGAAAAGGCACTATGTGTCGGGGATCAGTCTCTGTGGATTGTGTGACACCTTACTCTGAAATGCAGCTTTTACCTGCACCTCGGTCACATTAACATATATTGTATATTCTACAAGGGCGCTGTGTGGCTCTGTAGGTTATTCATTGTCTCCATTACCTGGGATTTGCATGCTCTGGGAAATTGCACTGTATGTTTGTGTCCCCAGATCTCATTACTATTGAACCTGCTGGAATTATTCTATACTGACCTACACAAAAAAAAATATTGATTCAGGGCACTGATTAGCCCTTGTAACCTCATTTCCCTCCCTCTAATATAGCTAATCCGCTAACAATCAGCCGTCCTACTGGCAACTGTCCTCTGATTTAGAGCAGTCGGTAAACACACACATCAATGTATCAGAGGGGCCCTCCGACCTCAGGTCTGCACTCATCCAGAATAATAAACCGCATAGGGCACTCTCTTGTCTGCCCCATGGCAGATGCTGCGTACAGAGCAGACCTGGGCTCACAGAGGTGGACCACACAGCCCTGACAGGCGTTACATATACGGAACTTTCTCTCGGTTTTAATAGCCAATTTCACAGAAACTGTTTCCCTAATCAGCCATTTCCAGTGCTCAGCCGGCAGGAGAACAGGGACTGTGGCTGTGTATCTGTGTAACATTCAATAAGGACATGTCGGCATGACACGGGGTGCTACATGCTCATGTACTGTATGCAATGTATTGGATTCAAGATCTTGCAGCCTAGGTACATTATTTGTATATCGTGATCACCCTAACTATATCATTCATTATGATGACAGCTGCTGTCATCACACAGCATTATTTCCTATAGGGGTCACTATTGTTCTCCTAGAGCGGGCATGTCGCTGGGATATGTAGTTTCACAACAGCTGGAGGGCCGCAGTTTGGACATTCCTGTCCTAGAGCATGGGGTTCCCAAATCCAGTCCTCATGTATCACCAACAGGTAATGTTTTGGTAATCATGCACAGAGGCGTTTTTCTCTCTTGCTGGGTCAGTAATTATCCTACCTGCTTCCACAGACAGAAATCCTCAAAACATGATCTGTGGGTACTTGAGGGAAGAGGACAGAGCCGGATTAAGGCTACGGGGGCCTGGGGCACTTCAGACGGGGGAAGGGGGGCCCTATTCAAGGGGCAGGCAGGCAGGTAGGTGAAACATACTTGCCTACCCTCCCGGAATGGCCGGGAGGCTCCCGAAAAACGGGTGACCCTCCCGGCCCCCCGGAAGAGCAGGCAATTCTCCCGATTTACGGGGGTCACCCCCTGCCCGCCGCCCACTTAACGAGTAAAGTGGGCGGTCCGGGCAGGTGATGACGCGATTCTTGTTGAATCGCGTCATCGTAACCACGCCCCCTGCTGTATAATGCCGGTAATCGCGGCATTACACAGCGGGGGCGTGGCTTAAATGACACTGCCCGGAAGTCACGCCCCGTTCCGCCTCTGCCCGCCCCTGTTACGCCTCTGGTCCGCCCCCTGAAAGTCACCTCAGCCCCCCCCCTGCTGAGCCGACGGGCTGCTCTCTCCCGGAGAGAGCAGCCCAGAAGTCGGCAACCCTGAGGTGAAATATATAAATATATATATGCCACCCTCTCCCCTACCCAGTGCAAAGATGCAGACAGCACTCAGCGCTCCTCCTCCTCCCCTCACTCACCTTGCTGTTACTGTAGTAGCCCCTGTCCGTCTCCAGACTCACGACTTGCACCGCCGCAGGAGTCCCTGTCCCGCAGCTATGTGACCGAAACCAGCTCTGATTGGTCGCTGCTACTTCATTTCTCGTCATAGGCCAGTGCCGGCGCCAACCTGTCAGCTTCAATGCAGTGCAGTCGCTCACTGAGGAGCCGGGAGCACAGTACCGCAGATCGGATCGGTAGAGAGATCCGATCTGTGACGGGTAGCAGGGGGCCCTTTCAGCAGGGGGGCCTGGGGCACTTACCCCCCAGGGCCCCGCCCCCTTAATCCGGCTCTGTTAGAGGATGAGAACCACTGTTCTAGAGTATCACTGGTAGTCCCATAAGCTGTTGAACCATCAAGACGATGTTCCTCTGTCCTCCAGAGCAAGTCCCATAAATTTTTCCTAAAAATAACAATTTTAGGAAAAATCAGACTCTGGGGCGGCGAGAAAAAAAAAAAGAGGCGGGCATTTCTAAAGAAATCACTGCAGCTCGTTTTCTTTCCTTCAGTCAGTGATGTGTGGTGAGGGCAGGCAGAGCCTCTCCGCTCATACTCCAGTACACTCCAGAGTCTATAGTATAAAAATGAATTAGATTAATACAAAGACGATATTTCAAAATTACCATAAATATCATCTTTGCAGGGGCGTGTCTAGAGAGGAGGAGGGCCGTGTGTAGGCTCCGTCTGGGCCCCTCCACTCAGCGCTTAGCACTGCGGCCATTTTCCCAGTGATTTTTCTGCTACACATGTGCAAAACCACGGGAAAATAGCGCAGTGCCATTTTCCCAGTGATTCCTGCAACGGAGGTTAAGTATTAATAATAATGGGTGCAGGGTGTGCTGTGTGGGCCCATGTGCACTGCACACACTGCACCCAATATAAATACGCCAGTGCCAGGAGGGCATGAGGACAGAGAGAAAGTTAATAGTGAGATAGAGGCTATACAGATGGAGCCAGGCTCATCTATCCCGAGGTGTATATGTCCATAGTGCAAACGCACCTGTCTGTGACTGGTCGCAACCGGCGGTCGTTCCACAGGCTTCAATGGGGGTGTGTGCGTATGTTGCCGCGCCTTATCTTCCACGATGTGTATTCATTACAGCAATAATGAATGTGGCTTCATCTGCATGACAGCCACACTAGCTTGTTACCCTGGGTCCACAGGGGGCCCACACTGCACACATTACACCCATTTCTTCTATATACTTACCTTTCTGATCTCCGGGTGTGGGTCCCCCTCACCTCCCATCTCGAGTCCCGTAGCCGCCAGCCGCAGCAGCGCTGTTAGCGCTCCGTCTGAGAACTAGAGATTCTGGCACAGTGCCAGAGACTACAGCGCATGCACAGGTCTCCGAAAAAATGGCCGCCACGCCATTTTTTGGGAAACTTGGCATGCGCTCAGACAGAGCGCTAACAGCGCTGCTACGGGACGGGAGGGGAGGGGGCCCACACTCGGAGACTACACACGGGTCCCCTCCTCTCTAGATACGCCCCTGTGCATTGCGCTATGGGGTAGACAGGACTGTGGAGTGATAATGGGATGCTCTGAGATAGATATGCATGAGAGGAGGACTAATGAGGGGAGGAAATTGGAATGAAGAAAATGTATGCATTGGGGAGCCAGAGTCACATGGCTGTGTGTGATGGCTAGTAGTAGTGAGGGGTTGGGGTCAGGTGACCGCCAGTCACCATACCAACGCCAGGATCCCGGCTGTTAGATGGCTGGCGGGGGGGAAATAGTCCCTGTTGGTCGGCATGCCGATCAGCGAGCTATTCAGCGTTCAGGATCCTGGTATCGGTATCGTGTCCGACGGTCTCCCGACTGCCGGTCACATAACCGCATTCCGTAGTGAGGGGCTATGAGAGGTTCGTCGTCATATTTTTCATTTAGTCTCTCTAGATGTGACACTGGAAATGACAGGCAATTAGAGGAATCATTGCTGGAAAGAGGAATGAAATGACTGTGCCCGTATGGGAAGGGAAATAATAAACTTTTGTGGAAATTTGTTACATTTTAATTATGTGTAAGAGCAACATCAGTAACTCCTGGAAAGAAAACAGCCCTTTATCATCGTCCTCTCCAGGGATCGGAGACACTTTACACTGAGCCAGTTACTGCTTCACACCTGAAATTCTAGCGCAGTAATCAGCCCCGAGTGGGGAAATCTAGGGCTCATTCACGCGTGCATGGAAGAAAACGTATGCAGCCTGGATCTGCGTCTGATAAATAAATACCCAAAGGTTGATTTGCATAATTAAAGCTACACGCGCATTTTTTAAATCCAAGACTGTAAATGAGCAAATCCTACATAAACAATGATGTATATGGAAAATAACGTGTATTATATTTACCCATCATAATATATGATAATGTTTCCCGATTTGTGTAGCTACAACACGTAACATAACGTGCAGAGAGAGTTAGATTTGGGTGGGGTGTGTTCAAACCGAAATCTAAATTGCAGTGTAAAAATAAAGCAGCCAGTATTTACCCTGCACAGAAACAAAATAACCTACCCAAATCTAACTCTCTCTGCACATGTTCTATCTGCCCCTTTGCAGTGCACATGGGGAGTCATTCCGACCCAATCGCTCGCTGCAGTTTGTCGCAGTGCAGCGATCGGGTCGGAACTGCGCATGTGCCGGCGCCACAGTGCATGGCAGCTTTCGTTGCCTAGCGATCGCCTCTGAGACAGAGGCGGTCGCTGGGCGGGAGGGGGCTGAACGGTGGCGTTAAGCCGCCGTTTATGGGGAGCGGTCCGGCCAACGCAGGCGTGGCCGGACTGTTGGGGGAGCAGGCCGCGGCAGCTGCATGATGGCTCACGCAGCCGCTGCGGGCAGCGCCAATTAACCCCCGTCCAGCCACAGGAGCTGCGCTGGCCGGGAGTTACTTCTCAAATACAAAGGCATCGCCGCTGTGCGATGCTTTTGTATTTGTGTGGGGGAGGGTGAAGGGGCCGGCACTGACATGCGGGGAGGACTAGCCCTGTGCTGGGCGTTCTCCCCCCCCCCCCCCCCCCCATGTCAGGGAAGAAGATCGTAGCTGTGCTAAATTTAGCACAGCTACAATCAACTCGGAATGACCCCCATGGTTTTGCCCAACTGCTAACAAATTAGCTGCTGCGATCAGGTCTGAATTACCCCCATTGGCCGTCGCACACGTGTGATCAGCATAGTGGCCCCAGCTCCCGAAGTCGACGTAGTATGATCGCGTTAGTGATCATTTCCCTTCTTTGCACATGCAGGGATAGGCTCATTTCGGAGCCCCTGTCCCTACATGCGTGCATATAATTATAAGTATATACTGTATCAGTAAATGTTCATTTTTTTTTATTGCCATATATAGTGGTGAGGTCTAAACACCGAAAATTAGTAAATATATCCCAAACTGAGATTCAGGAAGCAATGTCTGAGGAATAAGGTGCTTCTCTACGGTTATGCATTGTTGTCGGATCTGATCATAGCACACAGCAATGTAAACCATGTAACATCAATGCAGTGTTTGCGTGTTGTGTATATGTATGGGGGAATGTATTGCACGTTCTACATTGGACAAGTGGAAATGTTGCCAGTAGCAACCAATCAACAGTAGCTATCATTTATCTAGCACATGCTATAAAATGATAGGCCGAGTCAGGTTGCTATGGGCAACGTCTCCATTTGTCCTTTTTAGAAGGTTTGATACAAACATCTCTCCTATGTATCATGCCTTTCAAAATGTTACCCCTTGTGTCTCCCATTTATGTATTTCTCCTGACTGCAGGCAGGAATTGTGCAACTGCCCTGTAACACAGACTGGAGGAATAGATGAGTGACAGTTGCAGGAACCAATAGAAAGTCATGGGAGACATATGGGTCTATTTACTAAGCCTTGGATGGAGATAAAGTACCAGCCAATCAGCTCCTAACTGCCATGTCACAGGCTGTGTTTGAAAAATGACAGTTAGAAGCTGTTTGGTTGGTACTTTATCACTGCACAATTTATCACTCTCCAAGGCTTGATAAATCTGGGCCTTAGTAGACTGTATGCTCTCTAAATGATCACCAACGGAACAATTTGATTGGTTCTTGGACTGACTGACATACCCACAATCCGTTTCCCCCCCCCCTGCTTTTGTGATTGATAAAGACTTATGGACAGAAACCATTTTCTAGAGATGGATTATTTTTTCACTAAGAATCCTGCCGTATTATTTAGGTTGTATCATATCTATTTGACAATTTATTGCACGGCTACAGAATGGATTTCTGCACCACAAAATCACTCTTGGTCGCCGAGCTACGGCCGGAGCATAGTGTAACTGCGCACATTTTCTTTTTTGTCATTTGTGTGATCAAACTAATTTTGTGTTCTAAATGGATCTTGTTGCACTAGTTTTTGTGGCCCTACTCCAAAACTCCTGCAACCACTTATCACAATCACATACAACAGTGTACAGCACATACTGTAGCGAGTTGGGTTAGCTTTAGCTGCCACAAAATGATTAGTTCATATAATTGATTTTATGGGGAAAATATTGTATTCACTAACAGCACCGAACAGCTGTCACTGTAGCTCTGTTAACAGTTCAGACCTGGACATCTGTATACAGCAGTATTACAGTATGTATTGGTTTGGAGGGGCATATTTTCACTGTATCTGTGGCTGTAATAGTGAGCCGGAAACCCTCTAAGACTTTCTGATTGTGCCCCTCGGTCCGGATATAAGAAGTTCATCAGAAAAGAGAATAACATCATTGGAAAGGTGTACATTGGACTGTTTGTACGTCTTGTTTTATTAGAAGTAAAAAGCAGCTGGAATTATTTGGGCTTGGTTACTGTGCTTTTCTTTGCTAGTGTGCTGGACAATACCCACTTCTAGCTGTCAAATACCATTGGGGTCAATTCAATTTGCTGACAGTTGAATAGCACCGGGAGTTAGCTCCCATCGCTATTCAATTCTGCTCATGTTAAGTCGGCGAATGCCTGTTCTCCCAGACTTAACAGGTTGATTTGTCAGGAGAACGGACATTCTCCGACTTAACTGCCCGGCGCGATGCTGATTCCCGACAGAATCAGCCTCGTGCCGGCCGCGTGCCAGCACTTTTGTCGGATTTCTGCTGGCACACCCCGGGGGTGCGAGAGGAATTCCCGACAATTAAGTGTCACATGGCGCTGTATTGAATAGCGCCGGGAGCTAATTACAGGCGCTATTCAACTGTCGGCAAATTGAATTGAAGATTCAAGGCCTTTTATACCTATACTCCCTTCTTCCCTACAAGTGATTGGTCATATTCAAGAGTGTACGTAGACTGTCAGGAATTGCAGTCACATGGCCCAGACAACTATCGGGAAGAGATTAGCATAATATAAGCGGGTACTATAGGTATAAAAGTGCGTATAATATATATCATTCACCTGACATTAAAATATTGCATAGGTAGGAAAATCATCCAAATCGTCGTCATATTCGGTGATAGAGGGTTTCTAGAAAACAGATTGTTCTCTCGCTTTCTCTTTTGATACATACTGTATATGGCACTCACCAACTCCAGCAGGACAGTGAAGGACCAGCAGTGACATCAGTATGGTCACTGGCCGTTCACTGTCCTGCTGGATTTAGGGGGTCATTCCGACCCGTTCGCACGCAGTGGTTCTTCGCTGCAGTGCGAACAGGTCGGAAATGCGCATGCGCGGCGGACGCATTGCGCACGCGCATCGTTGCCAGCGAGAAATGTGATCGCATCGGCGATCGCAAGAAGACAGACGGGAGGCGTTCCAGGGCGAATACTCGCCGTTTTCCAGGCGTGGCGAATCCAACTCAGGCGTATCAAGGTGTTTGGAGGGCGAATGTCTGACGTCAGGACTGGGACCTTCATCGCTGGATCCGTCACACTGGGTGAGTAACTGCAGCCCTGAACTTGTTTTACTTGAAACTGTTTTAGCATAGCAGAGCTGCACAAGCGTTCACAGCCCTGCTATGCTAAAATACACTCCCCCCCCATAGGCGGCGTCAGGTTGATCGCACGAGCAGCAAAAAGTTGCTACGTGCGATCAACTCGGAATGACCCCCTTAGTGGCTGCTTTTATTATTGCAATGTTTTTGTAGCTGGCACCTGGGGCACCACAACGTTTTTAGGTTGGGGAGGGCAAGATATAATTTAATTTTGGTGCCCCTAAATTGATGAATGCCACCCCCTCAGGGGCAGCTGCAGCTACCAGTCACATCACCTACCTGATGACAGCGATATATATGGGATCCGGTCTGAAGATCGACAGTGTCTAGGTCGACAATGTTTAGGTCGACCCCTATAGGTCGACAGTCACTAGGTCGACATGGATGGAAGGTCGACAGGGTTTCTAGGTCGACAGGTCTAAATGTCGACATGAGTTTTTCACATTTTTTTTCTTTCTTTTTTTAAATTTTTTCATACTTAACGATCCACGTGGACTACGATTGGAACGGTAAAGTGTGCCGAGCGAAGCGAAGGCACCATGCCCGAAGCATGGCGAGCCATGCGAGGGGACGCGGTGCACTAATTTGGGATCCCGGTCACTCTACGAAGAAAACGACACAAAACAAAAACAAAAACCTCATGTCGACCTTTAGACCTGTCGACCTAGCACATGTCGACCTAGAAACCCTGTCGACCTTCCATCCATGTCGACCTAGAAACCCTGTCGACCTTCCATCCATGTCGACCTAAACATTGTCGACCTAGACACTGTCAATTTGATGAACCACACCCGATATATATATCTATATATATAGATATCCCTATCTACGGTTTTAGTGTCGCGATGGGGATGGTGGGAGTGTTTAGGTCCAAGGGGGGAGAGGATGAAGAGGGAGGGAAGGAACATATGAAGTAGGAGGTGAGAAGGGCGCATGGCTGATCCCAGAGGACGGGCCAGCCCACAGTAACTAGCCACACACTGTAGGGGCTGGAGTTGGGTTCAGGGCGGAGGAGGTGGAGCAGCCAGAAAGGGGATTATCTTCATCTTGACACTGCCCGTGCTAACCCTAGATGACGCCCGCACTGTGCCCTGCAACCTGGCGCGCCTCAAATGTTTGGGGGAGGGGGTGTGAGCCGCCCCCCTTACCCCATTGTACCGACACCTATGCCCAGCTTATTTCCATACTGAGTGCTGCTTCATCTTACCTATGAACAGTGGCGGATTTTACCTAGTGGCTACAGAATGCCCCCCCCAGTGAAAATTTACCACCCCCAGTGAGGTCTGGCACTCAACCCCTTGCACTTTGCCCCCACATATACATTTGTTGTATGAAGTACATTCATACAACAACACATGTAGACACACACAGTGCAGTATGGTATTACTGTAAGCAATACACCAGTTTTACACAATGTTGTTTGGTTTGTGATTTATCAAAAGATGGCCCACAGTGTTCTAGAATTGACTTGTCATACTTGTCCTCGTAGAAGGGAGCTAACACCTGCACCATTATTGAGAGTTTTGCATATAGTACGTAATATGCTCTTTGTTACCTGCACTCTATTTCTGTTATTTATTTACTGTAATGCTAAGTGTTGTCTCCCTGTACTGTCCGTTGTACGGCGCTGCGAAACACTTGTGGCGCCTTATAAATAAAATGTAATAATAAAATAAAATAAAAATATATGTATATATATATATATATATATATATATATATATATATATAACACACACACACACACACACACACACACACACACACACACACACACACACACGTGTGTGTACATATACACATATATAATATACAGTAGTTTGCAGACCTTTCTAATGGTGATCCATGTACTGTGTGAGTATTAATCAATGGATCAATGTCTTTGTTTGTACAATAAACTTATGTCAGGTAATTCCCTAAGTGTCTAATAGCTTTTATTGTTATGGGCAAAGTTAAAGTGAGCCGGAACGGGGCGGAACTCCGTTCCGTCAGCTTCATTTGGAGTCGGAACGCAGTTCCGCCTCCTCTGGCTCACCTAACCCAGGGAGAAGTCGGGCGCCCGCTGAAATTGTGTTACCAGCGGGCGCCCGGCTCCTTCCCCTCAGTGACCGCCGGCCACCGGAGCTCACTCCTGGGCTCCGGCTTCCAGCTCAGGCAGTGTGCGCGTGTGGCACTATGGGAGAGACGTCATGACTTCCCTCCCATAGATCCAAAGAGCGGGCGGCCAGGCGGAGGAGGTAATTTTGCAGGGCTCTGGCAGTGCGCCTCCTGTTCCTCCTTGCACAAAGGAGGAGGTAGCAGTCCTGCTGCTGAGTTGTTGCCCCTCCTACGTCCTCCTCCACGTCTCCTGATGTACTGGCCTGTCTCCTGGTAGCGCCTCCATGCTCTGGACACTACGCTGACAGACACAGCAAACCTTCTTGCCACAGCTCGCATCGATGTGCCATCCTGGATGAGCTGCACTACCTGAGCCACTTGTGTGGGTTGTAGACTCCGTCTCATGCTACCACTAGAGTGAAAGCACCGCCAGCTTTCAAAAGTGACCAAAACATCAGCCAGAAAGCATAGGAGCTGAGAAGTGGTCTGTGGTCACCACCTGCAGAACAACTCCTTTATTGGGGGTGTCTTGCTAATTGCCTATAATTCCCACCTGTTGTCTAGTCCATTTGCACAACAGCATGTGAAATTGATTGTCAATCAGTGTCGCTTCCTAAGTGGACAGTTTGATTTCACAGAAGTGTGATTGACTTGGAGTTACATTGTGGTGTTTAAGTGTTCCCTTTATTTTTTTGAGCAGTGTGTGTGTGTGTGTATGTATGTATGTATGTATGTATGTATGTATGTATGTATGTATATATATATATATATATATATATATATGTGTGTATATATATGTATGTATGTATGTATGTATATATATATATATCCAAAAAAGATACAGGCACTCACCACTTCCTTGATGATGAAAACTTTATTGGTGTGTCTCACATAGAGACAGTTAACAGCATGTCAGCAAAAGGTGTCGACGTTTCGGCTCCATCTGAGCCTTTTTCAAGACTAACAAGATTACAGCAGGTTCTCACCCAGCAGCCCATGACACACATCAAACCCTGGAGCACTTTTATAGCAGAGGCATATCACAAACCCCGCCCATCAATCATCCAACAGGAAGTAACAAAAACACTGATATTCAAGTGTTTGACATGTCTAATCAAGAATGTGTACAGCCAATCGAATGTCCTATGACATCAAAGAGTTACACAACATGTGAACACAATCACAACTATTTAAAACCAAGGGAACAACCGATAGCGGCTAATAGCCGCGTTACCGGAAGTGCTGTGCGTTCCATTGCCAGTGGAACGCACACGTCTATCCGGAGGAAGTGGATTTATCGGACGTGACGTGCGCTCCACTGTGTATGTGGCCGGAGGTGTAGATGGCATAGGACGGCTGTACGTTGTCGCTAAGCAACCCGACTGACGCCAGTATATACGATCACATGACCGACCAAAACACATAAGTAAATATGAATTAATATAGTCATAAATAGTGTGTAATAAGGCGCACAAGCACGGGAATAATTCATAGATGGATTAAACATAGGGCAGGGGCTCCATATTAGTCCTGAGTGCGGAACAAGCATTAACCACATTAAACATCTTCTTAGTTTGATTCCAATAGATGACAAGTAATTACTGCATAATAATTCATATTAACTGTTGTCAAAACTTCATTCCTGAGATAAAAGCTTGTTAACCGCCTATCACTAACCAAAAGAACCACACATTCTCGCCTTTGTACATATATATAGAATAATTCATAATGACTTATACAGCTTAGCTGAGAAATGTGTAATAGAAGTTTAAAACACATAATATGGATATAGATGGAACCCAGGACTTAATGGAGACCGTATTGGGTGTGTGATATTGCCTCTGCCACTAGGTGAACCAGAGTGATCACCAACACAAAAGACAAGAAAATCACAAACAAGACAACACACATAATTGTAAACACATTATGAAAAATACGGATATTAAAAAAGTCTAGTCATAGCCCTATCCAAGAAAAATATTGAATGGATTTGCCTCATTTAGGCCTCGTGGTGTCAGAGTGTCCAGCTCGTATATCCATTTAGCCTCTCGTTGTCGTAACTGCCTCTCCCAGTCGCCCCCACGTGGAGGTTTTGGTACATGATCAATCAGCATGCACTTCAAACTGGAAATTGAGTGCCCCCTACTTGCAAAATGTTGTGCTACTGGTTTGTCAGACACCTTTGAGACCAATGCAGCTCGAATTGATGTGCGATGGTTAGCCATTCTGTCACGGAAGTTTCTAGTTGTCATGCCAACATAATAGTACCCACAGGGACAGATGATGATATAGATTACATGGTCCATGGTACAATGTAATCGGTGACGAATTTTGATTTGTTGACCACTATGTGGGTGTGCAAAACTTGCACCAGTCATCATCGACCGGCACGTGGTACAATTAGGGCACCGGTAGCAACCCTTCTTGGTATCTGAAAGCCAGGTCTTATTGGTGGCAGATGGTTGCAAAGTAGGGCGCATTAGCATCTGTCGTAAATTCTTACCACGTCTGTAGGCACAAAGAGGTGGTTGATGGCCTAACCCTTTGAAGACTGGGTCAGTGGCAATAATTGGCCAATGTTTGCGTAAAACATGTTCAGAATGTGATGAAGCAACATCAAACGTGGTCGTGAAGATCATTCTATTGGCTATTCGCTTGGCACGATGACTGTGGCTAGAATGGGAGTTTGCTTTAAGCAAACATCTTTCGACAGTTCTCCTCGAGTAGCCGCGTTCGTAAAACCTTTCAGCCATCGCCTTAATCTGTGTCTCAGTGTCCTCATTCAGGGTGTTATTTCGGAGCACACGCATAAATTGAGAGATGGGAAGACTCTTTCAGATGGACAGGGTGGTGACTGGAGGCATGAAGCAGCGTATTTCTGTCAGTCTCTTTTCTATAGAGAGTTGAGGCAAGTTTACCGTTGTGTCGAAAAAGAGACACATCCAAAAAATTCACTCTATCACGATTGATGTGATATGTGAAGCGGATAGGGCTATCTAGACTCAGATTGCGTGAGTTTTTCTCCAATAAATCTAATGAAATGACCCAAATTACTGGTTTAGCCAGACCGAGTGTCTTTGACCCTCAGTCAACCAATTCGAGTATACGAACATTTCTCCGTTTGACTAACAATGAGATGAGTACCGGGGCTGTACCACCACGGTACAGTAACCTTTCTCCCGCACAAAGGGTTGCATTAAAGAGCTTGATTAATAATGAACAGATCGTGATTCGACAAGCCGATAAGGGCGGTGCCGTGGTGGTACAGGACTGGTGTAAATATAATGCTGAGATACTCAGACAATTAGCAGACCCCATGGTATATGTGAAGTGTAGAGGCAACCCAATGTTGCAGATTAAAAAATTGGTGGATATCACAATCAATCGGGCTTTGGCGTGTGGATGGTTGGACCTAAAAATAGCTGGCTATTTGACAGTGGATAGTCCAGTATGTCCAATCATCTACACGTTACCTAAAATACACAAGTCTATGATTGATCCCCCGGGTCTCCCAATTATCTCGGCAATGGGCTCTGTTGTACAGCCATTGGCAATCTTTATTGATTCATTTCTCCAACCACTTGTATCCAAGATGCCAAGTTATATTAGGGATACGGCAGACCTGCTTGATAAGATTGATTCCATTGGCATTATACCTGAAGATGCCTGGTTAATAACTTTAGACATTCAGTCTTTATATACAGTCATACCGCATACAGAGGGCCTAGAGGCCATGCGTGAAGCTTTGATCACAGGTCCACACGATGGTCCACCGTCTGAATTTTTGTTGGAGCTTGCTAGCTTGGTATTAAACAAAAATCATTTTGCCTATGGCAAGGATTTCTTTATGCAGTGCAGTGGCACTGCGATGGGGTCAAATTTGGCCCCATCGTATGCCAATCTGTACATGCATAAGTACGAATCCAATAACATCATACCGAGATTTGGGTCCAAATGTCTATTTTTTGTTCGTTATATTGACGATGTCTTTATCAATTGGCTAGGGACCGACACAGAGTTCTATGAGATGATCGATTATTTACATAGTCTAGATAGCCCTATCCGTTTCACATATCACATCAATCGTGATAGAGTGAATTTTTTGGATGTGTCTCTTTTTCGACACAACGGTAAACTTGCCTCAACTCTCTATTGAAAAGAGGCTGACAGAAATACGCTGCTTCATGCCTCCAGTCACCACCCTGTCCATCTGAAAGAGAGTCTTCCCATCTCTCAATTTATGCGTGTGCTCCGAAATAACACCCTGAATGAGGACACTGAGACACAGATTAAGGCGATGGCTGAAAGGTTTTACGGACGCGGCTACTCGAGGAGAACTGTCGAAAGATGTTTGCTTAAAGCAAACTCCCATTCTAGTCACAGTCATCGTGCCAAGCGAATAGCCAATAGAATGATCTTCACGACCACGTTTGATGTTGCTTCATCACATTCTGAACATGTTTTACGCAAACATTGGCCAATTATTGCCACTGACCCAGTCTTCAAAGGGTTAGGCCATCAACCACCTCTTTGTGCCTACAGACGTGGTAAGAATTTACGACAGATGCTAATGCGCCCTACTTTGCAACCATCTGCCACCAATAAGACCTGGCTTTCAGATACCAAGAAGGGTTGCTACCGGTGCCCTAATTGTACCACGTGCCGGTCGATGATGACTGGTGCAAGTTTTGCACACCCACATAGTGGTCAACAAATCAAAATTCGTCACCGATTACATTGTACCATGGACCATGTAATCTATATCATCATCTGTCCCTGTGGGTACTATTATGTTGGCATGACAACTAGAAACTTCCGTGACAGAATGGCTAACCATCGCACATCAATTCGAGCTGCATTGGTCTCAAAGGTGTCTGACAAACCAGTAGCACAACATTTTGCAAGTAGGGGGCACTCAATTTCCAGTTTGAAGTGCATGCTGATTGATCATGTACCAAAACCTCCACGTGGGGGCGACTGGGAGAGGCAGTTACGACAACGAGAGGCTAAATGGATATACGAGCTGGACACTCTGACACCACGAGGCCTAAATGAGGCAAATCCATTCAATATTTTTCTTGGATAGGGCTATGACTAGACTTTTTTAATATCCGTATTTTTCATAATGTGTTTACAATTATGTGTGTTGTCTTGTTTGTGATTTTCTTGTCTTTTGTGTTGGTGATCACTCTGGTTCACCTAGTGGCAGAGGCAATATCACACACCCAATACGGTCTCCATTAAGTCCTGGGTTCCATCTATATCCATATTATGTGTTTTAAACTTCTATTACACATTTCTCAGCTAAGCTGTATAAGTCATTATGAATTATTCTATATATATGTACAAAGGCGAGAATGTGTGGTTCTTTTGGTTAGTGATAGGCGGTTAACAAGCTTTTATCTCAGGAATGAAGTTTTGACAACAGTTAATATGAATTATTATGCAGTAATTACTTGTCATCTATTGGAATCAAACTAAGAAGATGTTTAATGTGGTTAATGCTTGTTCCGCACTCAGGACTAATATGGAGCCCCTGCCCTATGTTTAATCCATCTATGAATTATTCCCGTGCTTGTGCGCCTTATTACACACTATTTATGACTATATTAATTCATATTTACTTATGTGTTTTGGTCGGTCATGTGATCGTATATACTGGCGTCAGTCGGGTTGCTTAGCGACGATGTACAGCCGTCCTATGCCATCTACACCTCCGGCCACATACACAGTGGAGCGCACGTCACGTCTGCTAAATCCACTTCCGCCGGATAGACGTGTGCGTTCCACTGGCAATGGAACGCACAGCACTTCCGGTAACGCGGCTATTAGCCGCTATCGGTTGTTCCCTTGGTTTTAAATAGTTGTGATTGTGTTCACATGTTGTGTAACTCTTTGATGTCATAGGACATTCGATTGGCTGTACACATTCTTGATTAGACATGTCAAACACTTGAATATCAGTGTTTTTGTTACTTCCTGTTGGATGATTGATGGGCGGGGTTTGTGATATGCCTCTGCTATAAAAGTGCTCCAGGGTTTGATGTGTGTCATGGGCTGCTGGGTGAGAACCTGCTGTAATCTTGTTAGTCTTGAAAAAGGCTCAGATGGAGCCGAAACGTCGACACCTTTTGCTGACATGCTGTTAACTGTCTCTATGTGAGACACACCAATAAAGTTTTCATCATCAAGGAAGTGGTGAGTGCCTGTATCTTTTTTGGATATATTTTTGGATTTCTTGTGAATCTCTTATGGAGCACCGCCCAGGTTGCAAATTGGAGCAGTGAGTGTGGACTTTCTGGATATATATATATATATATATATATGTGTGTGTGTGTGTGTGTGTGTGTGTGTGTGTGTGTGTGTGTGTGTGTGTGTGTGTGTATATATATATATATATATATATATATATATATATATGTATATGTATGTATATATATACACACACATTCTGCAGACCTTTGTCACAGTACGCTATGCACATACTATATATATATATATATATATATAACCAGTAGTCTTTAGAACTTTGTCACAGTGAGCAGCTGTCAGCCTGTCCTGGATTTCTGCGGTCTCTCTCTATGAAGCTGTTGGAGGGACAATGAGTAAAAGTGACCCCCTGCAACATTAAAAGAGAAAATGTCAGCGTTTGTTGAATGTCAGGCTCGCTGACACGTTCTCTTCATGTGGCAAACAGCTGTTTAACGTGATAAATGGCAGTGGGAGCCCAGAGTGTTGCGGTTCCGGAGGGAGAAGTGTCACTCTACTCCCACTTAGACAGCATGGCACAGGGCTGGGGAATGTTCTACACACTGTAATGTCTGTCATTCTTCTGCACACTGTGGCTCTGCTGGAGGATTTTCTGCTGCTTTATCCTTTTCTGTAGCTCTTTCTGTTCTTCAGCTTCTCTCCTACAGTGTACTACAAAGGACTTTCTCAGTCTCCCTCGCTGTCCCTAAGGCTCTAGGCCCTGTAGATTCCATGTCTGGGAGGCACAAAGAAATTGTATTTACTATGCTAGTGTTGGGTAAGCAATCCAGATGTTACCATGGAGTCAGTGTCTGACTGGGGCATGAAGAGCCCACCAGGGAAATGCAATCACAGGGTCCCACTAAGGATCGTTGCCATAGGCTGGAAGGGGTGACCAGAGAGGAGTGGCCAGCCATTATAGGCGCCACCTAGCATAGTATATAAAGAAAAAGAGCTCTACCTCGCTGCCCACTTCAAGCTGTTGTGTATGCGCCTGGGTTACACCGGGAGAGAGCAGTAGTATATGTGCCTGGGTTACACCGGGAGAGAGCAGTAGCATATGCGCCTGGGTTACACCGGGAGAGAGCAGTAGTATATGCGCCTGGGTTACACCGGGAGAGAGCAGTAGCATATGCGCCTGGGTTACACCGGGAGAGAGCAGTAGCATATGCGCCTGGGCTACACCGGGAGAGAGCAGTAGCATATGCGCCTGGGTTACACCGGGAGAGAGCAGTAGTATATGTGCCTGGGTTACACCGGGAGAGAACAGTAGTATATGCACCTGGGTTACACCGGTAGAGAGCAGTAGTATATGTGCCTGGGTTACATCGGGAGAGAGCAGTAGTATATGCGCCTGGGTTACACCGGGAGAGAGCAGTAGTATATGCGCCTGGGTTACACCGGGAGAGAGCAGTAGTATATGCGCCTGGGTTACACCGGGAGAGAACAGTAGTCTACGTGCCTGGGTTACACCAGGAGAGAGCAGTAGTATATGTGCCTGGGTTACACCGGGAGAGAGCAGTAGTATATGTGCCTGGGTTACACCAGGAGAGAGCAGTAGTATTATATGTGCCTGGGTTACATCGGGAGAGACCAGTAGTATATGTGCCTGGGTTACACCGGGAGAGAGCAGTAGTATATGTGCCTGGGTTATACCGGGAGAGAGCAGTAGTATATGTGCCTAGGTTACACCGGGAGAGAGCAGTAGATGCACATAAAGACCCCAGTATCGTGCCAGATACAAATAATGACCCCAGTAGTGCAGTGCCAGATACACATACACCTCCAATAGTGCCAGATACACATACACCTCCAATAGTGCCAGATACACATACGCCTCCAGTAATGCAGTGCCAGATACACAGATGCCCCCAGTAGTGCAGTGCCAGATACCCAGACGTCCCCAGTAGTGCAGTGCCAAATACACATATGTCTCCAGTAGTGTAGCGCCAGATACACAGATGCCCCCAGTAGTGCAGTGCCAGATACAGATACACATACGCCTCCAGTAGTGCAGTGCCAGATACCCAGATGCCCCCAGTGTTGCCAGATACCCAGATGTCCCCAGTAGTGCAGTGCCAGATACACAGATGCCCCCAGAAGTACACAGGCACTGCCCACACGGTTCCAGATGCCCCCACAGTACTGCTCACCTCCGCTGCCAGGGATCACGTTCTGCTCACGTTGCTAGTCAGGGGGCTGGGGGCCGGGGAGGAGAGCACAGCACGCGCATCTCCTCCCCTTAGTCTGACTTTGCGTCTGTAATCACCGCCGCCGGCCGGGATCACCTGCTGCTCCCGCTGCTGGTCCTGGGGTGACTCTGCTATCACCCGCCGGCTTCTGCTCCAGTGGCTGGGATGGGAGCCGGGGAGGAAATCGCAGCCCCGGCCTCACACAAAAGAGGGCGTGGCTAATGCTCGGCAGGGCCTACCCGTGAGTTCACCGGCTCCCCGGTGGCCCAGTCCAAGCCTGCATGGAGTTTTACTACCATGTAAAGCCTGAGACAACTTCTCCCAGTGTCTGTGCCTCCTTTCACACACGGGCTCTACACTCTGCCTACTCTAACACTGTGTGGCCTAATTAACTAAACTATTGCCTGGTTAGGTTACCCAAACAATACCTTGGACTTGACAGAAAGAATAGCCTCTTCTAACTACTGTCTATAACATTTCACAATGCAATAGCAAACATAATAACAAGACATACAGAGACTTCACGCACAACAGTCTATAATGTGAGTGCACAGTAAGTTTCCCTCACACGAGGACAGGGCCAGCCGACCCCGTAGGGAAATGCCTGGGCGCTGGTGCACCAGGATACTAGCGCGACCAGCCGTTCACTCCTGAGATTGCGTGAGCATGTGTAACTGGACCGCTCCTCCACGCTTCACGCAATCACTGGCTCGTGCCCTCAAGCTGGAGACGCGAGGGCCCAGATGATTCCTCACACTTTTGAAGCCCAACACCTTACTATGAGAGAGGGGGAAGCTGCAAATCCTTCTCTCCTTTCATACAACGCTAACTATAAGCCTGACCTTGTGGCTGAGTCTAGTACTCAGATCTCCTGGTGACATGCGGGTCAGGTCCTTGCAGTCCTGCCTGGTGGTGTTAAACAGGGACCTGGGCCTAGTGCACAGTTCACTTTATGGGTGGTAATTTGTGCTCTGGGTCTCTAAACCAGGCCTATTGCCTGCCTACTCCGGGTAAAGTGATCTCGGCCTAGCACCAAGACCACTCAAACATGGGGCCAGCACTCCTAACTACAGCTCAGGCCTATTGCTTGTATATGCTCTCAGGCCTTATGCTTGGCGGCCCGGTGGTCTAGGGAGGTGAGGGCCCAATGACGCCTACCAGCGACGATGGGAGAGGCTGTAGCGGGGAAATTCGTTAGCTCTTTTCCATCCGTCGCGCCGCAGCTCTATCCACCAGTCTTCAGCCTCTTCTCTGTTTCCCGCCGTCGCAACCAGTTCTTCAGCCTCCGCCGCTTGGTCTTTCTGCTGTCGAACCTCTTCTCCTGCCACTGGATCTTCTTTCTTCAGGAGATCTTCTTTGCTCCCTCTCCCGCATGCAACTGAGCTCTCCTGCTCCGCAGCGTCTAATATAAGATGCTGGGAGGGGGGCGGCATTATGACGCAGCAAGCTCCGATTGGCTTGCCGCAACCGTTCCTGATTGCACTCCAAGCCACGAGCTGTGATTGGCTCACGCTCGGTGGGGGATTAAAAATCCCCATATCTTATTGGAGTAGTTTGAATCCTTGCGGATGCAAGCTTCTCCACGCCGGAGTCCCGCTGCTGTGTCACCGCTCCCAAGATGGCGTGCCACACCGGATCAGCCACCCTGGGATGGCAGTAAGTGGGACTCACCTCCAGCACTACTGGTCACCCTTTCACAGGAATACATATGTATTCCCGACGGAAGGGATGTCGACTGTCAGTATCCCAACAGTGGCATCCTGCTTGCCGGAATGCCGGCAGCGAGGCGAGCGGTACGAGTCTCCTTGCGGGCTTGCTGTGCTCGCCACAAGATCTATTCCCACTTTATGGGAATTAGCCCCTGCAAGATGGTATTCCGGCTATCGGAATTCCGGCATCTGTCTCCCCTCTGACAGCAAGAAGTGAAATGATTGCACAAGCGATCGTCTCACTTTTCCTTTGGGAACTGAGTCCGTTCTGCTCATCTCATTCACTATCTGTGCGGCAGCCATTGACAGAAAGGGCTCTATAGTTTACCTCTTCATAAACACCACAGGAAAACATGGCCTACTACTCGTCCATTGAAGAAAAACATAGCCTGCTTCTAGTCCACTACAAGAAAGCATAACCTGCAGCTAGTGTAGTATATGGAAGAATGGCCTGCAGCTTGTCCAATACAGGAAAACATGGCTTGTTACTAGTACACCTATAGAAAGGCCTGTCATAATACCGGGTTACCTATGGAAAACCTGGCCTGCTTCTAGACCAGCGCAGGAAAGCGTGGTCTGCAACTACTCTGCCACAGGAAAGCATGGCCTGCTACTAGTACAATGCTGAAAGACCTGGCTTAGGGAAACCTGGCCTGCTACCAGTCCACCACAGGAAATCCTGGCTTGCTTTGTACAGAATGAGCTGTGATGTGTACTATAGGTACAGCAAATACAAACTGCCCAGCATGTACGGCTAATGCACATTTTACAGAGTTCTGGATCTCTCCCTGATGTGGTATATGAGGGACTGAGTGGACCTTGTAGTCACTTACAGAACCACCGGCGGCAGAGTCCAGAAGCTGTCAGACAGCCTTTATGTCACATAAAGCTATGCCCAGACCCATTTCTAGGAAGGTTTGCAGTGGTATGTGGTAAGAGACATGGAGCGCTTCTTAATTTACTGTCCCACAGCTCCACTTCTGCCTATTGACAGACTAATTGCTCCTTTCTATTTGAAGAAATATGGATTGATATGAAGGCTCCTCCGCTCCTTCCTGCCGTCCAAACATAAATTCTTCTGCTGAAAAGTTTTTCTCAAGGTGAAACATACTGTAAAATATCAGACAGATATACTCCTATAATGCCGTTCCGACCCCCCGGTGATTATAGCCAGGACCCCTCCTGCAGCAAATATGTCACATGGGACGACTGATCGCTTATCACGAGGTTCAAGGAATCTGATATTGGGCCTGACTCTGAGTTGGGAATTAAGGGCTCGATTCGCAGGTGCGTAGCCAAACAGCGACAGGGTGGTGCAAAATGTTTTATTGCAAGGCGTTCACAAGGTAATTGACAGGAAGTGGACGTTTGTGGGTGGTAACTGGCCGTTTTCTGAGAGTGTCAGGAAATACGCAGGCGTTCCCAGGCATTTTCTGGGAGGGTGAGTGACGTCGGCTCCGGACCCGATCACCCTGTTTATATCGCACTGTAGGAGTAAGTCCTGGGCTACGCACACACTGCACAGTATGGAAAAATCATTAGATAGTGAGTGAGTTGCAAACGGATTTGCAGCTGTCCGCTGTCTGGTGGAATTTCTGCACAGCGTACACAAGCATTCGCACTGCAGGTCTCACGTGGGCCGCACTTCTCAGTAAGTAATGATTGCGAATACAGGGCTTCATCCTATGCCGCGAATAGTCGCATGCCGCTATGTGTGTGCGCATAGGGACAAAGACAAGAGTGGATGTACTGTACGTAACAGCTACAATACATCATGGGGTTATGGTGCAATCAGAGAACTAGTAGACTCTTCAGGGAGTCAGGGAGATTGCTGCTATTTCGGGGCATGATATTCAGGAAGAGTGTGCCAGTATGATCTGGGGGCTTCATGCAAAAACAGCCAGCATTTACACTGCACGTTAAAAAATGTAAATGCCAAAATAGGATGGAGAGTCGCAAAGATGGGTAAATTCATTACCGTGCTCTATGAAGAACTCAACGTTTGCCCCTGTGATCAGAGACCCGTGCCACTCAGAATCAGCCCCATTGTATGCAGACCCCGTGAGTTACATTTCCCTATATCTTATTTGGTATAACAGTAATAGATGTATAGTTCTAATACTCGGGTAATGGTCTGTGGTTCTGTAGGTAATTAATCCCATAGGTCCTACATATACCTACAGTCCGGACTGGATAATGATCCTGCCTCTGTATAGTAGCACCTGACAGTAGGAATGACGGGGCTACATAGATGCACACCTCGGTAATTGTGGCTGGGGGATATTTCTGTATAACCACCTGGATTAGGCATTTACTGTAAGTGCTGCATTTCATCCCCCAAATTATTTCCAGATCCAGATGAGTGATTTTTTTTCTGCATTTTTAAGTGAAAACTGTTCATAAATAAATTAAATAACGATTACCCAGTAATGGCTGTATATTGTCTGAAATACTGAACGCTATATGTAATGTAAAGGTGAGACTGCAGCAGCTGCAGCATTCACCTATAGAAGAGTCTGAACAGTTTGTTTCCCCTTATGCAGCATTCTTGTCCCTTTCCTTCAGCATCACTGACTTGTGTCTGCACCTTACAGTGGGATCCGGTCTCTAGGTCAACCACTATTGGTCAGCTGTAACTAGGTCGACACGGTCTCTAGGCTCAGTGGCAAACGCAGGATTTTAAAACCGGGGTTTCCAAATAATTGGTTACAGACCAATGTAAAAATGTATTACTTTATGGGATTTGTATAAGGTATACGCTAAAAGGAATTATTTTATTATTTAGTTGCATACTGTGGAACCATGTAGTGATTAAAGTGGATTATTTAGTTGCAACTTATTAGGTTCAGCGCTGTCGTGATTTACGTATTTTTAACCATTGTGCTTAGACACATTAGCAATATCCAATGTCAACCCTCTGTCGACTGTACAGCAGTATGGACGGTGTAATGAGGTCATGGGATCGAATACCAACATGGGAACTGTGTGGAGTTTGTATATTCTTCCTGTACTTGTTTGGGATTCTTCTGGGTACTCCGGTTTCACCCCACAATCCAAAAATATACTGGTAGGTTAACTGGCTCTGAATACCCTCCCCCTCCATGGGACAGACAACCTGGGAACATAATTTCCTCCCCAGCAACCCTCCTTCCCTCCATAGACAGAAAGACACAGCACCGACATTCCTCTACTCCCCATAGACAGAAATACACAGCACCGACATTCCTCTACTCCCCATAGACAGAAAGACACAGCACCGACATTCCTCTACTCCCCATAGACAGAAATACACAGCACCGACATTACTCCCCTCCCCATAGACAGACACAGCACCGACATTCCTCCCCTCCCCATAGACAGACACAGCACCGACATTCCTCCCCTCCCCATAGACAGAAATACACAGCACCGACATTCCTCCCCTCCCCATAGACACACAGCACCGACATTCCTCCCCTCCCCATAGACAGACACAGCACCGACATTCCTCCCCTCCCCATAGACAGACACAGCACCAACATATCTCCCCTCCCCATAGACAGAAATACACAGCACCAACATTCCTCCCCTCCCCATAGACAGACACAGCACCGGCATTCCTCCCCTCCCCATAGACAGAAATACACAGCACCGACATTCCTCCCCTCCCCATAGACAGAAATACACAGCACCGACATTCCTCCCCTCCCCATAGACAGACACAGCACCAACATTCCTCCCCTCCCCATAGACAGAAATACACAGCACAGACATTCCTCCCCTCCCCATAGACAGACACAGCACCAACATTCCTCCCCTCCCCATAGACAGAAATACACAGCACAGACATTCCTCCCCTCCCCATAGACAGACACAGCACCGACATTCCTCCCCTCCCCATAGACAGACACAGCACCAACATTCCTCCCCTCCCCATAGACAGAAATACACAGCACCGACATTCCTCCCCTCCCCATAGACAGACACAGCACCGACATTCCTCCCCTCCCCATAGACAGACACAGCACCGACATTCCTCCCCTCCCCATAGACAGAAATACACAGCACCGACATTCCTCCCCTCCCCATAGACCGAAATACACAGCACCGACATTCCTCCCCTCCCCATAGACAGAAATACACAGCACCGACATTCCTCCCCTCCCCATAGACAGACACAGCACCGACATGCCTCCCCTCCCCATAGACAGACACAGCACCAACATTCCTCCCCTCCCCATAGACAGAAATACACAGCACAAACATTCCTCCCCTCCCCATAGACAGACACAGCACCAACATTCCTCCCCTCCCCATAGACAGAAATACACAGCACCGACATTCCTCCCCTCCCCATAGACAGACACAGCACCGACATTCCTCCCCTCCCCATAGACAGACACAGCACCAACATTCCTCCCCTCCCCATAGACAGAAATACACAGCACCGACATTCCTCCCCTCCCCATAGACAGAAATACACAGCACCGACATTCCTCCCCTCCCCATAGACAGACACAGCACCGACATTCCTCTACTCCCCATAGACAGAAAGACACAGCACCGACATTCCTCTACTCCCCATAGACAGAAATATACAGCACCGACATTCCTCCCCTCCCCATAGACAGAAATACACAGCACCGACATTCCTCCCCTCCCCATAGACAGAAATACACAGCACCGACATTCCTCCCCTCCCCATAGACAGACACAGCACCGACATTCCTCCCCTCCCCATAGACAGAAATACACAGCACCGACATTCCTCCCCTCCCCATAGACAGAAATACACAGCACCGACATTCCTCCCCTCCCCATAGACAGAAATACACAGCACCGACATTCCTCTACTCCCCATAGACAGAAATACACAGCACCGACATTCCTCCCCTCCCCATAGACAGACAGACACAGCACCGACATTCCTCCCCTCCCCATAGACAGAAATACACAGCACCGACATTCCTCCCCTCCCCATAGACAGACACAGCACCGACATTCCTCCCCTCCCCATAGACAGACACAGCACCGACATTCCTCCCCTCCCCATAGACAGACACAGCACCGACATTCCTCCCCTCCCCATAGACAGAAATACACAGCACCGACATTCCTCCCCTCCCCATAGACAGAAATACACAGCACCGACATTCCTCCCCTCCCCATAGACAGAAATACACAGCACCGACATTCCTCTACTCCCCATAGACAGAAATACACAGCACCGACATTCCTCTACTCCCCATAGACAGAAATACACAGCACCGACATTCCTCCCCTCCCCATAGACAGACAGACACAGCACCGACATTCCTCCCCTCCCCATAGACAGAAATACACAGCACCGACATTCCTCCCCTCCCCATAGACAGACACAGCACCAACATTCCTCCCCTCCCCATAGACAGAAATACACAGCACCGACATTCCGCCTCCTGCATAGATGGACAGCACTCCCCCTGGTCACTGCTATTGAGTACCGGCGGCCGCACCCGGCACGTCTCACCTTGCTGTGCTTCAGAGTCCCCACGAGATATGGAGTCAGTGCCTGGCCGGGAATTAAGTTACAAGCAGTGTAGCTGTACCAGCTCCTCTCACCTCTCGCACATCGCCTGAGAGGAGCTGCTTTCCACTCATTCCAGATGCTCGGTTCCCCACGATAGATCAGTGGCCAGAGGGGGTTTCTAGGTACTCTGAAACCCCCCCTGCGTGCGCGTATGAGGCTGACATGTTCTAGGTCGACAGGTCAAAAGGACAACATGAGTTTTTCACAATTTTTTTTCTTTTTTTGACCTTTTTCATACTTAATGATCCACGCGGACTATAATTGGGAATGGTAACCTGTGCTGAGCGCAAAGAGGGGACACGGTGCACTAATTGGTGTTCCCGGTCACGGTACGGATAAAACGACACAAAAATAAACATTAAAAAACTCATGTCGACCTATACCATGTCGACCTACAGATTCTGTCGACCTAGTTACTGTCGACCAATAGTGGTCGGCCTAGTTACTGTCGACCTTGCATACCACACCTCTTACAGTACCTCTGTTTCATTGCATCTTAGATGCTCCCCAGTTCCTCCAGCCTGTGCCTTCTAGTCTAGGGACGGTTGCCATAGATGGCGATGGTGCCTGGAGCCATTGATGGCTGTACACTAATTTATGGCGCGTCATCGATGGTTACAGACATTGATGGTTTGCACATGTGCAGGAGAAGTGCGCATCCATGTAGCGGTTAGAGAGGGCAGGGCTGGGCTGCTGACTGACAGCTGAGCTCAGCCTCTTATATTAGCCAGGCAGGCCATCCATCCTGGCCGGCACACTCGCTGCTTTGTGACAGCCGAGCACAGCCTGTCAAGTCAGGGAGGCGGCCCAGCCCATCCAGGCGCACACACACTTGAAGGTACTACCATCGATGGTAAAACTAGTTACCATCTGTTGGCAACCCACAATGATTTCTAATCTTCGAAGGTCGATGGCCATCCCTATTCTAGTCCTTGCTGTCCCCAGATGTAAGGTGGCAGCACTCAGATTGTGCTGTGTCTGTGAAAGCCATCAATGCCAGCATCACCAAGCAGCATACAGTACCTGTGATACTGGTCCAAAGGTGCATAGCTGAGTGTACAGGGTGACTGACTGTAAAGTGGTCTTTTTACAAATTACCACAGGTCCCTGGAGAACTGCAGAAGTGTGTCTTTACTAGTTACTACTGTACCTGCAAGTCTTACTGAACAGTGGTTGCAGCAGCACCATACTTTCCTACTTTTAATTTCTCCTCTCCGGGAGATGCCCAGAGAGGAGACGCTGCAGGGAACTTCGGGGGCCGGGCTGTGACATCATCAAGAACCGCACCCATGTCGGGAAACCACCGCGATTCGCTGTTTTGCAGGAAGGGAGTGGGGCTAAAATGCTGCAATTCGTGATGGTTTAAGCCCCGCCCCCACCCCACGGATCCACGCATACCGGATAGTATCTTTCCATCCTGCCTGCTTCACTAGGGTGCGGGCAGGATGCGGGAGATCTGCCTGCTCTTCTGGGGGTGCTACCCCAAAAAACGGGAGCCTCCCGCAGCTTCCGGGAGAGTAGGCAAGTATGAGCAGCACTTCCTGTATATCAAAACCTTTGTGTGTAACACACACTTCCTGTACATCGAGGCAATCCACATACAGCATACCTCTATACTGACCATTGTGAGATATAACCTGTGACGCAGTGATTTCCCCATAACTGAATCATTCTTGTCTACTTTTGAAAAAGTATTTCAGGGAGATTGTGAAAGTAACCGCTATCAGCGCGGACGTGTACAGCTACATCTGTGCGTCGTGTCATAACATGACTTACACCCAAATGTAAATGAGCTGCAAAGCCGTTAGTAAGATCTGCCTGTTGTTGAAAAGACACTGATAAGACATACTGTAATGAGGGTAAAGTGCAATCAGAGAGATCGCTAGGGGTATATTTACTGGGATACGTTCAATCTTCCGACGGTCAGGATACCGACGCTGGAATCCTGTCAGCCGACAATACTGCCAGCCAGAATCCTGGTAAAACAGGACTATTTCCACTCGTGGGTGTCCTGGACACACATAGAGTGGGAATAGATCCTGTAGCGAGTCACTGAGCCCGCAAGGGAAATCTTTGCGCTCGCCCTGCTGCCGTCATTCTGGTTGGCGGGATGCTGCTGTTGGGATATGGACAGTCGGCGCACCGCCCGCCGGTAAATCATACTGAATCCTAGCAACCAATCAGATTCTGCTTATCGTTTATCTAGCAACTTTTAGAAAATATTAGCCAGAATCTAAATGGTAACTATGGGCAACATCTCCACATATGAAAACCTGCACTTTAGTAAATATAGACTCTTAGTGGGATATTCAATTAGTGCCGAATTTTTACAACAGTCAGAAAATCAGCAATGATTCGACCTATGTGTATACAATAGCGGGCTTTTTCGCCCGTTTTTGGATCCATTTCTGCCCATGCCGTTTACTTTTTTTTTAAATCGGCATGGGCGAAAACAGGCAAAAATGTCCGCAAATTCGACAAAACGCGCGTATCAGCGGTGAATTCGCAGATCCACGTGGTTTTCGCCTATGCTGGATTTTTTCACCAGTCAAAAAGACACGGCGCTGGCATAGAATATTAATTCAAAAAATGAGCGAAAAATGCAGTTTTTTTCGACTGGTCGAAAAACCGGCACTAATTACAGTAAATACCCCCTTAGACTTTTAGAGGGAGTTTGAGAGATTGCTTCTATTTCAGGGAGTCTCCCTGACAATCGGGGTGAGTTGGCAAGTATGAACTGAACCGATAGTGTACTGTATGCTGCCCTGGACTGACGGCGCTCATCTGCACTGCTAAGGCTTACAGCAGACATAACGCTGACAGGCCAACAGAGGGAGATGCTGTGTCATATTCATTATTCCGGACTACTGTCAATTCTATCTGCTTCTAAGTGGAAACACATACAGTAGGTTACAATGATTGCCATACTACAACATTGCTTCAGGTCTTTGGAATTTGTTAATAAATCCAAAGTTTTTGAGAGCTTTTGCTTGCACCCGCTAGTCTAAATGTTTTTTTTTATTTTGCTGCGGTATGTTTGATATATAATATCCTGATGTTTAGTGTGTGTGTGTGTGTGTGTGTGTGTGTGTGTGTGTGTGTGTGTCTATATATAATATAGTATTGGGGCTAATTCAGACCTGATTGCTGCTGTGCATTTTTCTGTGTCCGCCCCTCTCGCCCCACCCAGCCCTTCCCGTCCCCGCACACACATAACTCACCATACGACGGAGGTGGGAGGGTGGCACACATCCTGCGGGGTCGGCGACGGGTCATCCTGCAGGCTCAGTGGTGGCTGCGGTCGCCAGCGGGTCATCCTGCGGGCTCGGCTGCGGTCAGCAGTGGGTGACAGCTGACGGCGGCGCGTATCTACACATCACGCTGCGCAGGGGGAGGAGGGAGTCAGGCAGCGTCTGCGTGCCCTCAGGACGCTCAACGCTGCCCGCCTTTAAAAACACTAAGGGCCGCCTGATCCCTCAATCCCCAGGATTGGAGCTTCCAATCCCGGGATTGAATTCCGCCCGATTTTTGGCCTAAAGAATTGCACAGTACGAATTATAACGTGAAGCTATCATGCAGACGGTACTTGTGTAATAGAGTGTTAGCTGCAGGGCAGTGTATTATTGTGGTACATGTTTCAGAGTATTGTGATACTGTTCAGAGTCTAGAGAGGCCTCTGTGAGTGTTCTGGTCACTATACAGCTCCAGTAAAGAGGGACACGCACAATCCCACACACTGTGTACTGGGAGCTGTCCACACAGGGTGGTTCTGAAACATCTACCCTGCATGTGAACACATTTGCTTACCATCATATTAGGCTGCTGTTGGACGTAATACCGAAAGGGCAAAAATAAGACCGGCCCCAAGATCCCACCAAAGCTAGGAGATTTAGGGGTCTATTTACTGAGCCTTCGATGGAGATAAAGTAAACAGAGATAAAGACCCAGCCGATCAGCTCCAACAGTAAATGCCGTGTTACAGCCTGTCAGATGTATTAACCTGGAGAAGGCATAAGGAAGTGATAAACCAGTGATAAGTGCAAGGTGATAAACGCAGCAGCCAGTCAGCTCAAAACTGTTAATTTACATATTGGAACTGATTGGCTGGTGCGTTTATCACCTTGCATTTATCACTGGTTTATCACTTCCTTATGCCTTCTCCAGGTGAAATACATCTGCCTGTGTTTGAAAAATGGCAGTTAGGAGCGGATTGGCTGATCTCCATCCATTTTATCTCTGTCCAAGGCTTAGTAAATAGTCCCCTAGCATTGGTAAATACTTACTGGAAGAGTGAGCGACCATTTCATGGTGATATGATGGAGGGAGACCGTATAGTGGAGAAGAGACAGCATGATGGAGAGAGAGATATTGTGGTGGAGGATATGCAGAACAGAGCAAGAGACCATGGTGGAGAAATAAAATGTTATGGAGGAGACAGCATGCAGGAGAGAGACTGTGGGGCAGATGTATTAACTTGGAGAAGGCAAAAGGAAGTTATAAACCAGTGATATGTGCAAGGTGATAAACACACCAGCCAATCAGCTCCTAACTGTTAATTTACATATTGGAGCTGATTGGCTGGTGCCTTTATCACCTTGCACATATCACTGGTTTATCACTTCCTTATGCCTTCTCCAGGTTAATACATCTGCTCCTGTATGCAGTAGAGAAAGAGATACTATGATGGAGGGGTGAGTGAGGCTGTGTGAGGATCATGTAGAGATATACCGTATAGGTATGCGGTTAGCATATACCGATACTGGGATCCCGACAGGGGTACTATACGGACGCCGGAATACCAGCGGGGTAGGTTATTCCCCCTTTATGGGTGTCCACGACACCAAGCCCACAAGGTTCTTCGTTGTGCTTGCTCCCCTGCCGGCATTCTAGCGACTGGGATGCCAATGTTGGTATACTGACATTCAGCATCCCGTGCGGCGGGATCACATACCGATCCCACTGTATATTGTGGTGGAGAGAGACTGTTTGCTGGATGAATGGGAAAGAAAAAGTAATGGAGAAGGAATGAGCTGGTGGTCATCGGCCAGAAACGCAGATACTTTGGGGCTGATTCTGAGTGGGACATAAAGTTGCTGTATGTGTGAAGCCACATTTACTACATTATGAATAACACAGTAGTTTATTTACATGCCCCGCCCCCATGACCCTCATCTCTTGTGTAATGTGTATGCCCCCTTCTAAGGACCCTTCCGGGGTCTGTTAATGAAAGGGACTTTGCATCATGAAGCCCATTTGACAGGTATTGCGGGATATTGAGTTTTATACCTCAGGATGTCTAATACAGCAAAAACATTACATAAAACCTTATATCTCAGACACCTGTTTTTCTTTTTCTTGTAGTCTATTCAAATTTTTAATTATTTAAGTAAGTGTTTTGTTTTTTCAACAATATTTTAATGAGGAACTGCACATGTATTCAAAGGGAGTGCGTCAAAACAATTGCACAATAGAAATCCATTAAAACATCAAGGAAGTAGCAGGAACACAGTAATATGAACAATAGTAACAGGTACAATGTACCGGTACAATGTTGTATGATTCAGATAAAAATACATGAAACAATATAGAATAAGAATTCTAGAGAAACACACCGGCCAGTACTAGAGATACAGTAGTTACAATGGCTGAGAACCATTCGTGAGCACTTCTAGACTGTACAAGGAAGTCAGTGGTATACTGTAGCTGTACGGAATGTATTTTTTAGTGGTGGAGGGAGAGATTTCACATGGGGTAACCATATAGAGAAAAACGTATCAGCCCGTTTCTCCTTATTAAGTGACATTTCAAGCCAAGTAAAAGTGTTTACATTTTATATTTCTCTGACGTCCTAGTGGATGCTGGGAACTCCGTAAGGACCATGGGGAATAGCGGGCTCCGAAGGAGACTGGGCACTCTAAGAAAGAATTAGGACTTCCTGGTGTGCACTGGCTCCTCCCTATATGCCCCTCCTCCAGACCTCAGTTAGTATCTGTGCCCGGCCAGAGCTGGATGCACCTTAGGGGCTCTCCTGAGCTTCTAGTAAAGAAAGTATTTATTAGTTTTTTTATTTTCAGTGAGATCTGCTGGCAACAGACTCACTGCAACGAGGGACTTAGGGGAGAGAAGCGAACCTACCTGCTTGCAGCTAGCTTGGGCTTCTAGGCTACTGGACACCATTAGCTCCAGAGGGATCGAACACAGGCCCAGCCTCGGTCGTCCGGTCCCGGAGCCGCGCCGCCGTCCCCCTTGCAGAGCCAGAAGCATGAAGATCTTCACGGAAATCGGCGGCTGAAGACTCCGGTCTTCATTAAGGTAGCGCACAGCACGGCAGCTGTGCGCCATTGCTCCCTGTGCACACCACATACTCCGGTCACTGATGGGTGCAGGGCGCTGGGGGGGGCGCCCTGGGCAGCAATTAGAGTACCTTAAAGTGGCTAATCACACATAATATAGCCTAAGAAGCTATATATGTGTAAAATACCCCTGCCACATTATTATAAAAGCGGGAGAAGTCCGCCGAAAAAGGGGCGGGGCTATCTCCTTCAGCACACTGGCGCCATTTCCTCTCACAGCTCCGCTGGA
This sequence comes from Pseudophryne corroboree, assembly GCF_028390025.1. Classification (NCBI taxonomy): domain Eukaryota; kingdom Metazoa; phylum Chordata; class Amphibia; order Anura; family Myobatrachidae; genus Pseudophryne; species Pseudophryne corroboree. Next base: position 338,174,127 of record NC_086453.1, read on the forward strand.
AGGAAGCTCCCCAGGCTCTCCCCTGCAGTTTACAGGCTCAATAGGGTAAAAAAGAGAGGGGGGGCACTAAATTTAGGCGAAAATACTATATATATAGCGGCTATAGGGTAAATCACTTGTGTAGTGTAACTCCCTGCATTATATAGCGCTGTGGTGTGTGCTGGCATACTCTCTCTCTGTGGGGTCCTGTCCTCAGTCAGAGCATTCCCTGTGTGTGTGCGGTGTGTCGGTACGGCTGTGTCGACATGTTTGATGAGGAGGCTTATGTGGAGGCGGAGCAGGTGCCGATAAATGTGATGTCACCCCCTGCGGGGTCGACACCTGAGTGGATGGATATGTGGAAGGAATTACGCGACAGTGTCAACTCCTTACATAAAAGGTTTGACGACATAGTAGATGTGGGACAGCCGGCTTCTCAGCCCGTGCCTGCCCAGGCGTCTCAAAAGCCATCAGGGGCTCAAAAACGCCCACTACCTCAGATGGCTGACACAGATGTCGACACGGATACTGACTCCAGTGTCGACGACGATGAGACTAGTGTACATTCCAACAGAGCCACCCGTTACATGATTACGGCAATGAAAAATGTGTTGCACATTTCTGACATTAACCCAGGTACCACAAAAAAGGGTATTATGTTTGGGGAGAAAAAGCAACCAGTGGTTTTTCCCCCATCTGATGAGTTGAATGGTGTGTGTGAAGAAGCGTGGGCTTCCCCCGATAAGAAATTAGTGATTTCTAAAAAGTTGCTAATGGCGTCACCAGGTGTGGTGACACCCGGTGCGCACCCCTGATGTACTGCCGCGATCGCGGCAAAAAGGGGCGTGACCTTACAGATAGGGGGCGTGGCTTCACAGGGATACTGGTATCGTCACTCTGGGGGCGTGCCCAGCATCTCCGGAGATGCTGGGCTTCCCCCAGAGACGGTCTCAGTGTGCTGTCGGCTCCTCTGCTATGACAGGAGCCGGGTGCTGTAGCGGAATTTCACACTGCAGCACCTGGCTCCTGTCACTACGGAGGAGCTGACATTTGGTGTCACCCCCTCCAGGTGTCACACCCGGGTGCGGGCCGCACCCGCCTTGTGACGCCACTGAATGGCGTACCCTTTCCCGCCAGAGGACAGGATACGTTGGGAGACATCCCCTAGGGTGGATAAAGCGCTCACACGCTTGTCAAAGAAGGTGGCACTACCGTCTCAGGATACGGCCGCCTTAAAGGAGCCTGCGGATAGAAAGCAGGAGGCTATCCTGAAGTCTGTGTATACACACTCAGGTTTTATACTGAGACCGGCTATTGCTTCAGCATGGATGTGCAGTGCTGCTGCTGCGTGGTCAGATTCCCTGTCTGATAACATTGATACCCTCGACAGGGACACTATATTGCTAACCATAGAGCATATTAAAGACGCAGTCTTATACATGAGAGATGCACAGAGGTATGTTTGCCGGCTGGCATCTAGAATTAATGCAATGTCCATTTCTGCCAGGAGAGGATTGTGGACTCGGCAGTGGACAGGTGATGCAGATTCTAAAAGGTACATGGAGGTTTTGCCTTACAAAGGTGAGGAATTGTTTGGGGACGGTCTCTCGGACCTCGTTTCCACAGCAACAGCTGGGAAGTCGACATTTTTACCCCATGTTCCCTCACAGCCAAAGAAAGCACCGTATTATCAGGTGCAGTCCTTTCGGCCCCAGAAAGGCAAGCGGGTTAAAGGCGCGTCCTTTCTGCCCAGAGGCAGAGGTAGAGGGAAAAAGCTGCACCATACAGCCACTTCCCAAGAACAAAAGTCCTCTCCCGCTTCCTCTAAGTCCACCGCATGACGCTGGGGCTCCACAGGCGGAGCCAGGTGCGGTGGGGGCCCGTCTCCGGAACTTCAGCGACCAGTGGGCTCGCTCACGGGTGGATCCCTGGATTCTACAAGTGGTATTTCAGGGGTACAAGCTGGAATTCGAGATGTCTCCCCCTCGCCGTTTCCTCAAATCAGCCTTGCCAACAGCTCCCCCAGACAGGGAGGCAGTGCTGGAGGCGATTCACAAGCTGTATTCTCAGCAGGTGATAATCAAGGTACCCCTCCTTCAAAAAGGACGGGGTTACTATTCCACAATGTTTGTGGTACCGAAACCGGATGGTTCGGTGAGACCCATTTTAAATTTGAAATCCTTGAACCCTTATATAAGAAGGTTCAAGTTCAAAATGGAATCGCTCAGGGCGGTTATTGCAAGCCTGGACGAGGGGGATTACATGGTATCACTGGACATCAAGGATGCTTACCTGCATGTCCCCATTTACCCTCCTCACCAGGAGTACCTCAGATTTGTGGTACAGGACTGTCATTACCAATTCCAGACGTTGCCGTTTGGTCTGTCCACGGCACCGAGGGTATTTACCAAGGTAATGGCCGAAATTATGATACTCCTTCGGAAAAAGGGAGTTTTAATTATCCCGTACTTGGACGATCTCCTTATAAAGGCGAGGTCCAGGGAGCAGTTGTTGGTCGGCGTAGCACTATCTCTGGAAGTGCTACAACAGCACGGCTGGATTCTGAATATTCCAAAGTCGCAGCTGGTTCCTACAACGCGTCTACTGTTCCTGGGGATGGTTCTGGACACAGACCAGAATAAAGTGTTTCTCCCGGAGGAGAAAGCCAAGGAGTTGTCATCTCTAGTCAGAGACCTCCTGAAACCAAAACAGGTGTCGGTGCATCACTGCACGCGAGTCCTGGGAAAGATGGTAGCTTCCTACGAAGCAATTCCATTTGGCAGGTTCCATGCAAGGATCTTTCAGTGGGATCTGTTGGACAAGTGGTCCGGATCGCATCTTCAGATGCATCGGCTGATAACCCTGTCTCCAAGAACCAGGGTGTCTCTGCTGTGGTGGCTGCAGAGTGCTCATCTTCTAGAGGGCCGCAGATTTGGCATACAGGACTGGGTCCTGGTGACCACGGATGCCAGCCTTCGAGGCTGGGGGGCAGTCACACAGGGAAGAAACTTCCAAGGACTATGGTCAAGCCAGGAGACTTCCCTACACATAAATATTCTGGAACTAAGGGCCATTTACAATGCCCTAAGTCAGGCAAGACCCCTGCTTCAACACCAGCCGGTGCTGATCCAGTCAGACAACATCACAGCGGTAGCCCATGTTAACCGACAGGGCGGCACAAGAAGCAGGTTGGCGATGGCAGAAGCCACAAGGATTCTCCGATGGGCGGAAAATCACGTGATAGCACTGTCAGCAGTGTTCATTCCGGGAGTGGACAACTGGGAAGCAGACTTCCTCAGCAGACACGACCTCCACCCGGGAGAGTGGGGACTTCATCCAGAAGTCTTCAAAATGATTGTAAACCGTTGGGAAAGGCCACAGGTGGACATGATGGCGTCCCGCCTCAACAAAAAACTAAAAAGATATTGCGCCAGGTCAAGGGACCCTCAGGCGATAGCTGTGGACACTCTAGTGACACCGTGGGTGTACCAGTCGGTTTATGTGTTCCCTCCTCTGCCTCTCATACCCAAGGTACTGAGAATAATAAGAAGGAGAGGAGTAAGAACTATACTCGTGGTTCCGGATTGGCCAAGAAGAGCTTGGTAGCCAGAACTTCAAGAAATGATCTCAGAGGACCCATGGCCTCTGCCGCTCAGACAGGACCTGCTGCAGCAGGGGCCCTGTCTGTTCCAAGACTTACCGCGGCTGCGTTTGACGGCATGGCGGTTGAACACCGGATCCTAAAAGAAAAGGGCATTCCGGAGGAAGTCATTCCTACACTGATTAAAGCTAGGAAAGATGTGACCACAAAACATTATCACCGCATATGGCGGAAATATGTTGCTTGGTGTGAGGCCATGAAGGCCCCAACGGAGGAATTTCAGCTAGGTCGATTTCTGCACTTCCTACAGTCAGGGGTGACTATGGGCCTAAAATTGGGTTCCATTAAGGTCCAGATTTCGGCTCTGTCGATTTTCTTCCAAAAAGAACTGGCTTCATTGCCTGAAGTTCAGACTTTTGTAAAGGGAGTGCTGCATATTCAGCCCCCTTTTGTGCCCCCAGTGGCACCTTGGGATCTCAACGTGGTGTTGGATTTCCTAAAGTCGCATTGGTTTGAGCCACTTAAAACCGTGGAGATAAAGTACCTCACGTGGAAGGTGGTCATGCTGTTGGCCTTGGCGTCGGCCAGGCGGGTATCAGAATTGGCGGCTTTGTCATGTAAAAGCCCTTATCTGATTTTTCATATGGATAGGGCGGAATTGAGGACTCGTTCCCAATTCCTTCCTAAGGTGGTATCAGCTTTTCATGTGAACCAACCTATTGTGGTGCCTGCGGCTACTCGGGACTTGGAGGATTCCAAGTTGCTGAACGTAGTCAGGGCCCTGAAAATATATGTTTCCAGGACGGCTAGAGTCAGAAAAACTGACTCGCTATTTATCCTGTATGCACCCAACAAGCTGGGTGCTCCTGCTTCAAAGCAGACTATTGCTCGCTGGATCTGTAGCACGATTCAACTTGCACATTCGGCGGCTGGACTGCCGCATCCTAAATCTGTAAAAGCCCATTCCACGAGGAAGGTGGGCTCTTCTTGGGCGGCTGCCCGAGGGGTCTCGGCTTTACAACTTTGCCGAGCTGCTACTTGGTCGGGTTCAAACACGTTTGCAAAATTCTACAAGTTTGATGCCCTGGCTGAGGAGGACCTTGAGTTTGCTCATTCGGTGCTGCAGAGTCATCCGCACTCTCCCGCCCGTTTGGGAGCTTTGGTATAATCCCCATGGTCCTTACGGAGTTCCCAGCATCCACTAGGACGTCAGAGAAAATAAGAATTTACTCACCGGTAATTCTATTTCTCGTAGTCCGTAGTGGATGCTGGGCGCCCATCCCAAGTGCGGATTGTCTGCAATACTTGTATATAGTTATTGCCTAACTAAAGGGTTATTGTTTGGAGCCATCTATTCGAGAGGCTCAGTTGCTGTTCATACTGTTCACTGGGTATAGTATCACGAGTTGTACGGTGTGATTGGTGTGGCTGGTATGAGTCTTACCCGGATTCCAAATCCTTTCCTTATTGTGTCAGCTCTACCGGGCACAGTTTCCCTAACTGAGGTCTGGAGGAGGGGCATAGAGGGAGGAGCCAGTGCACACCAGTAGTCCTAATTCTTTCTTAGAGTGCCCAGTCTCCTTCGGAGCCCGCTATTCCCCATGGTCCTTACGGAGTTCCCAGCATCCACTACGGACTACGAGAAATAGAATTACCGGTGAGTAAATTCTTATTTTTTATTAGTGGGACAGAAAGCCCAAATCTGGATTATCCTTTCCATTTTATTGACCCAGCTCACTCAAGTACCAGACTCTAGAAGCTGTCCCAGCCGGGTGTGGATCATCAAATCGACAGTGTCTAGGTCGACCACTATAGGTCGACAGTCACTAGGTCGACAGGGTTGGAAGGTTGACAGGGTTTCTAGGTCGACATGTGCTAGGTCGACAGGTCAAAAGGTCGACATGAGTTTTTTTTGGGGGGTGTTGTTTTCTGCGTACAGTGACCCGGAAGCTGAATTAGTGCACCATGTCCCCTCGTATGGCTCGCTTCGTTTGCCATACTTCAGGCAAGGTGCCTCGCACCGCTACCGCGTCGCTCTGCACAGGTTACCGTTCCAATCGTAGTCCATGTGGAAAAAAATCTGAAAAACTCATGTCGACCTTTTGACCCTGTCGACCTAGTGACTGTCGACCTATAGTGGTCGACCTAAACATTGTCGACCTAGACAGTGTCAATCTTCAGACTGGATCCCGTCCCAGCCAGGCAGTAACTAACGCTTATCGCTCTCTGCTAGTACCATCCGGTCTTGATTGTGATAAATGCATGCAATAAGTGGGACTTAAAGTACCGTACTTATACCGCAGTGTGGAAGATGATAATAAATAGGCCCGTGTGTGATGGAGATTGAGACTGTGATAAAGACCTGATTGTAACGGATAGAAAAACATAGGTTGACATCAGTTCATTAATGTGCTTCACATTGTTCCCACATGAAAACATTACAGCGCAATGATATTTAGGAGGCATTCTCATACCCTACTGACATTTTAGTTCCATTTGCAGGTGGCATGAGGTTTCGGTCATTATAAAATTATAGTAGGACAACCTGTATATCATCCAGACACATTTCTCGCACACAAAGACCCATGTATTAATACTGCTATGCTACATCTAATAAAGATAAATATTGTCCCTTTAAAAAAACATCTGCTGTATTTCAGACCGCATTACAACCCGCCAATGATGTCCCTTCAACTCTCAAAATTAATTTAAGGTGTAAATAGAGAAGTATTTTAGGAGAGATGAATGCAGTGATTGGTCCTACAGTGGGATTACTCTTCAAACTTTGCACATGTACCATAATGTTACTGCATCTGCAGCCCCATTCCGCAGGGGAGGTTCCCAAGTGTAGAATGTGTGCGTGCAACTTGTCACGTTATAGGTAAAGACGCTGGAGAATCTGCTGCATTTCATGTTTCGTGGTTAGGAAATTCCGTGTTACGTCAGAAGCAGAGAGAGAGAGCGCACTGTGGGTGGAGGCTGAGACAAATGGAGGCTGAGTTCAACACAAGTTGAGACCACCACATGGAGCAAATGGGGTTGGGGGGCTTAGAGGGAGAGAGTTGGGATGGACTGAGACGCAGAGAGGGGGTCGCTAAGACAAAGATGGGAAACCTGAGAAAGAGAGGGGGAGGCTGAGACTGTGAGATAAGGGTGAGGCTGAGACCCTGAGAGAGGGGGAGGCTGAGACAGTGAGAGGGGGGGAGGCTGAGAGAGGGAAGCTGAAACAAAGATGGGGAGGCAGGGGGGTATATTTACTAAACGGTGGGTTTATAGAAGTGGAGATGTTGCCCATAGCAGTCCATTAGACTCTAGCTAGTCTGTGATGGTAAGGGAGAGACAGTCTGAGCTGGTGAGAAAGAGAAATAGTCTGATATGGCGAGGGAGAGAGACAGCCTTTGATGGTGTGAGACAGCAATGGAGAGAGACAGTCTTAGATGGAAAGAGAGGAAAAGACAGATGACGAAAGAGAAAGACGGTCTGAGATGGCAAGAGTTTCAGATGGCGGGAGAGTTTGTGATGGTGAGAAAGAGACTGCTGAGATGGTAAGAAAGAGACTGCTGAAATGGCATTAGAAAGAAAGATGGGCTGAGATGGAACCAAAGAAGCCAGCTGACAAGTGTGAGACTTCAAAAAACACAAATTAAAATGCTGTGTGTGTATATATGTACGTACGTATGTATGTATGTATGTGTGTGTGTGTGTGTGTATGTATGTATGTATGTATGTGTATATATATATATATATATATATATATATATATATTTATTTATATATGTGTGTGTGTATGTATGTATATATATATATATATATATATATATATATATATATATTTTGATATTGAAACATTAGAAAGAGAGACAGGCTGGGCTGCTGGGAGAAGAGCAGGAGGGAGAGGTACGGTGACTGTGCGGGGAGGGGAGTGAGGAGAGAGGAGGGATAGAGTGAAGGAGCAGGGACGGAGGAGAGAGACAGCAGCATCGCAGAGACCGCCACTAGTCACACACACAGGCGGCGGGTCCCGGGGAGCTGCGGAGGGGTCCCGGGGACATGTAGCAGAGAGAGCCCCGGGGGCAGTGTCAGCGGCTGGCTGGGTGTCGGGGTGTCGGGGGCAGGATGGGGGTCGCCCCCTGGAGGTGGCTGCTCGCCCTGTGTCTCAGGCTGCTCTTTCTTGTGCCCGCAGGAGTGCCGGTCCGGAGCGGGGACCCCGGCTTCCCCAAAGCCATGGACAACGTGACGGTGCGACAGGGGGACAGCGCCATCCTCAGGTCAGACGCTGCGGGGTCACTGTGTCTGTGCTGGGGGGCTGTGATGTTATTCTGATGTGGGGTAACAAGTCTCTATGTGCATGATATGGGGGGGGGGGGGGTTGTTCTGTTGTGGGGTGACAAGTCTATGTGCATGATAGGGGGGGGGGTTATTCTACTGTGGGGTGACAAGTCTATGTACATGATATGGGGGGGGAGTTATTCTGCTGTGGGGTGACACGTCTATGTGCATGATATGGGGGGGTCTTTCGTGGGGTAACAACTCTGTGTGCATAATATGGGGGGGGGTTATTCTGCTGTGGGGTGACATGTCTATGTGCATGATATGGGGGGGTCTTTCGTGGGGTAACAACTCTGTGTGCATAATATGGGGGGGGGGCGGGTTATTCTGCTGTGGGGTAACAAGTCTGTATGTGCATGGGGGGGTTATTATGTGGTTATATGCATGCATTATGCTGTGGGGTCACTGGCTGGGGCCCATGGTGAGTGTGGAGATGTGCCCCGTCTATAATACAGCTTATGTACTTTGTGAAGGCTAAACTGTTATATATGGTGGGTATAAAAGTCTCAACAGCAGGGCAAGGTCATAAATTCCTCTACTGTCACTAAGTGTATTATAATGCCATTTGCCAGCTGCTATATTGGGTGGTAGAATGAGGGTGTGCATTCCTCTACTGTCACTAAGTGTATTATATTGCCCCCTGTGAGCTGCTATATTGGGAGGCAGAAGTGTATATGGTAGAATAAGGGTGTGCATTCCTACTGTCACTAAGTGTATTATAATGCCCCCTGTGAGCTGCTATATTGGGAGGCAGAATTGTATATGGTAGAATGAGGGTGTGCATTCCTCTACCGTCACTAAATGTATTATAATGCCCCCTGTGAGCGGCTGTATTGGGAGGTAGAAGAGTATATGGTAGAATGAGGGTGTGCATTCCTCTACTGTCACGAAGTGTATTATAATGCCCCCTGTGAGCGGCTGTATTGGGTGGTAGAAGTGTATATGGTAGAATGAGGGTGTGCATTCCTCTACTGTCACTAAGTGTATTATAATACCACTGTGAGCGGCTGTATTGGGTGGTAGAAGTGTATATGGTAGAATGAGGGTGTGTATTTCTCCACTGTCACTAAGTGTATTATAATGCCCCCTGTGAGCAGCTGTATTGGGTGGTAGAAGTGTATATCGTAGAATGAGGGTGTGCATTCCTCTACTGTCACTAAGTGTATTATAATGCCCCCTGTGAGTGTCTGTATTGGGTGGCAGAAGTGTATATGGTAGAATGAGGGTGTGCATTCCTCTGTCACTAAGTGTATTATAATGACCCCTGTGAGCGGCTGTATTGGGTGGCAGAAGTGTATATGGTAGAATGAGGGTGTGCATTCCTGTACTGTCACGAAGTGTATTATAATGCCCAGTGAGAGCTGCTATATTGGGAGGCAGAAGTGTATATGGTAGAATGAGGGTGTGCATTCCCAGAGCCGGCCCTAACCAATATGATGCCCTAGGCAAGATTTTGGCTGGTGCCCCCTAGCACCACTGCTGGTTCCGTTCCGCCTGTGACCTGACACCTCTTTCCCAGCACCATCACCCCTCACCCATAGCAGTCCTTATTTTGGTATTTTTACCCCCTATATTTTAAATAGGAACAGTTCGCACATTTGGCGCACAGCCCAAAAAGGGGTATGTTTTTGCTGGCAAGGGGCTTGGCCACACAATAGTAACCCCAATTCCAATTACGCCACACAGTACTGCAACTTTATTCACATTTGATCATGCGATAGTGTCTATAATTCATATTACACCCCACAGCAGTACCACTTTACCTTATATATGTTACTCCTCACAGTAGTGCCCCTTTTTCACAATACATCACACTGAATTGCTCCTTATTCACATTACACCACACCCTATTGCTCTTTATTCACATTAGACGACATAGTAGTGCCCTTTCTATACGCAACGCCACATAGTAGAGCACATTATACACATAATGCCACACATTAGTAATGCATTTATACACATAATACCACACAGTAATGCCCCTTACACATATGACACACATTAATAATGTCCTTATAAACATAAAGTACCTTACACATTATGACAACCTTAATTAATGCCCTTTTACACATAATGTCCCTTACACATTTGCTGCACATTATTAGTGCCCCTATACACATAATGACACACATAGTGCCCCATTACACATATTCCAAACACTACTGCACAACCAACCCACTCACATGCACACAGCACTCACACTGCCATGAACACTGTGACCTCTGCCTCTGCTTGGATACAGATGTGTCCTCATAAATCTTGCCTCAATGCTAACATCGGGCAGCTTTTTTTATGAAAATGCATCTTAATTGCATTGCTATGTGGCTAGGAGGCACAAGCAGCTTCTGCTGATTAAAATGATATGCAGCATGCCTATATACTGTGTGAGACTGTGGCTGTATCTGCATATGAAATGCTACACACAATATAGGCATGCCGCATATCATTTTAATCAGCAGGAGGATGCCGAGTCTCTTCGGAGGATGCCGAGTCTCTTCAGAACGACTTAGTTAAATTAGAAGCATGGGCAGCCAAATGGAGAATGCGCTTCAACACAGACAAGTGTAAGGTAATGCACTGTGGTAACAAGAACAAAAATTACACCTACCTACTAAATGGGGTAAAACTAGGGGATTCTGTACTGGAAAAGGACTTAGGTGTCCTCATAGATAGCAAGCTAAGCAGTAGTACCCAAAGTAGGACTGCAGCAAAGAAGGCTAATAAGATATTAGCATGCATAAAACGGGGTATTGATGCTAGGGACGAGAGTATTATACTCCCATTATATAAATCACTAGTGAGGCCACACCTTGAATACTGTGTACAGTTCTGGGCACCGTACTACAAAAAGGATATCCTGGAGCTTGAAAAGGTACAAAGGAGGGCGACCAAACTAATTAAGGGCATGGAGACGATGGAATACAAGGAAAGGCTTGAAAGACTAGGCATGTTTACATTGGAAAAGCGGAGACTAAGAGGGGATATGATCAACATCTACAAATATATAAGGGGACAATACTCAGAGCTTGCGCGGGACCTGTTTTTGGTTAGATCAACACAGAGGACTCGTGGACACTCGCTCAGGTCAGAGGAGAGGAGATTCCGCACAATACGGCGTAAAGGCTTTTTCACGGTAAGGACAATACGTGTTTGGAATTCCCTGCCCGAGGGAGTTGTAATGGCGGAATCTGTCAACACCTTTAAGAATGGGTTAGATAAATTCCTATTGGATAAGGATATCCAGGGGTATGGTGCATAGTCATGCATTATAGTTACTATTTAGTCAAATCATCATGCAGAGGACACCACAAATAGGTTGAACTCGATGGACAATTCTCTTTTTTCAACCTCAGATACTATGTTACTATGTTACTATGTAGAAGCTGCTGATGCCCCTAAGCATATCAAATGCCCTAGGCAATTGCCTAGTTTGCCTGTGCATTCCTTTACTGTCACTAAGTGTGTATTATAATGCCCCCTGTGAGCGGCTGTATTGGGAGGTAGAAGTGTATATGGTAGAATGAGGGTGTGCATTCCTCTACTGTCACTAAGTGTATTATAATACCACTGTGAGTGGCTGTATTGGGTGGCAGAAGTGTATATGGTAGAATGAGGGTGTGCGTTCCTCTACTGTCACTAAGTGTATTATAATACCCCTGTGAGTGGCTGTATTGGGAGGCAGAAGTGTATATGGTAGAATGAGGGTGGGCATTCCTCTACTGTCACTAAGTGTATTATAATACCCCTGTGAGCGGCTGAATTGGGAGGCAGAAGTGTATATGGTAGAATGAGGGTGGGCATTCCTCTACTGTCACTAAGTGTATTATAATACCACTGTGAGTGATTGTATTGGGAGGTAGAAGTATATATGGAAGAATGAGGGTGTGTATTCCTCTACTGTCACTAAGTGTATTATAATGGCCCCTGTGAGCGGCTGTATTGGGAGGTAGAAGTGTATATGGTAGAATGAGGGTGTGCATTCCTCTACTGTCACTAAGAGTATTATAATGCCCCCTGTGAGCGGCTGTATTGGGAGGCAGAAGTGTATATGGTAGAATAAGGGTGTGCATTCCTACTGTCACTAAGTGTATTATAATGCCCCCTGTGAGCTGCTATATTGGGAGGCAGAATTGTATATGGTAGAATGAGGGTGTGCATTCCTCTGTCACTAAATGTATTATAATGGCCCCTGTGAGCGGCTGTATTGGGAGGTAGAAGTGTACATGGTAGACTGAGGGTGTGCATTCCTCTGTCACTAAATGTATTATAATGGCCCCTGTGAGCGGCTGTATTGGGAGGTAGAAGTGTACATGGTAGACTGAGGGTGTGCATTCCTCTGTCACTAAGTGTATTATAATGCCCCCTGTGAGCGGCTGTATTGGGAGGTAGAAGTGTACATGGTAGACTGAGGGTGTGCATTCCTCTGTCACTAAGTGTATTATAATGCCCCCTGTGAGCGGCTGTATTGGGAGGTAGAATGAGGATGTGCATTCCTCTACTGTCACTAAGTGTATTATAATTATAATGCCCCCTGTGAGCGGCTGTATTGGGAGGTAGAAGTGTACATGGTAGACTGAGGGTGTGCATTCCTCTGTCACTAAGTGTATTATAATGCCCCCTGTGAGCGTCTGTATTGGGAGGTAGAATGAGGGTGTGCATTCCTCTACTGTCACTAAGTGTATTATAATTATAATGCCCCCTGTGAGCGGCTGTATTGGGAGGTAGAAGTGTACATGGTAGAATGAGGGTGTGCTTTCCTCTACTGTCACTCAGTACATTATAATGGCCAGGGAGCGGTTATAGTGGTAAGAGGGTTGGGGGTAAGATTTGTATAACGCAGGGTAAGCCACGTAGTTCTCTATTGGTAATAGGTGTAAGTAATGCCCCCTATGTACCGGTATCCGTGGCATCTGTGGGGGGGGGATTCAGATCTGATCGTAGATGTGCTAAATGTCTATCAGGCAGAGGTGATCACAGCCCTGAGGTGCTGATAGCTTCTCACTGGGCTCCCGGGGTGCGCACGCGCAGTGCGGCCACTGCGCACTCCAGCAAGGGCTTCAGACTGCGATTGCTGCCGCTGCAGCAATCTAGTCTGATTTAATCCCTGTGTCTTGTAACTTTCTTGTGTAGTCATTTATGGTCTATTCAGGCTTGGGTAACCCAAGGATCATTAGCTGTTATGGAACTACAAATGCCAGCATACCCATCCAGCTTAAGACACGCGGTCTCCTTTTTCTCATCTACAGTATACCGGTGTCCGGTTTGGAGTGCAAATTGCCTGTTTACCCTTAAGAAACCTGCTAAAAATCGTTGTAAGTTTTGTCTGTATTGATTCAGAAGTTGTAAAGAACAGGCCTTGATAGGACTTTACCAGCAGAGGGCGCTATCATCCCTGGTAAAATTTAGATTTATGTAGTTTCTACCCAAATATTTATGAATTTCTGTGTATGTGGGGGGCATAAATAGTGTTGGGATATCAAGACTTTCTGGGAGACACATTTATAACACAGACACATACTGTAGGTGCTGATTCTGAGTTTGGAGCTTAGCCCAAAAAAAGAAGCAGATTTGCACCTTGGCAAAACCATCTTGCACTGCAGGGAGGTGGAGGGAATGTTGCTCCGGCCCCTTCGTTCTCCGACATCTGTCACAGCCCCCATAAGCTCCTGTGAATCATTCCCGAGCTTGGCCCCCGCAGGTAATGCCATCTGAAGATCCATTGTAGCACAGACTTAGGGGTCTATTTATTAACATTATTTTAGTATCACCTGAATGTATTAAAGGGCATTTGGAGCAGTTTCCATGAAAAACTGCTCCAAACCCTTTTAATTCACTTTTTAGTAACCCACATTGCATTCCCCATACTTATAATGGGAAATGTGATGTGAAAAAATACAGCAGTGTGCCCAGTGATAATCTCACCAGCTCAGGCCGGCGAGATCACAGGGCAGCACTGCGATAAGCACCCCTTTGCCCAACATTTTCTGCCCCTGGCAGAGAAAGCTGAGCGGGGACCCGGCTCCAGTGATCAGCTGTGTGTGTACGATGGACACACAAGCTGATCACACGGATGGGTCCCCAATATGCTGCGCTGTGACCCCGGTGTAGTAAAGTGACACTGCAAAACGGCAGCGCACTTTGCAGCACCGGGGGTCGCAGCGCCGCCAGCCTCCTGAAGCAGCGCGGACCGGCTCCCTGGACAGGTGAGTATATTGATCTTCTGGGGTGGGGTCTGCGGCGCGGGGGTAGTAATGACAGGGGAGGGTGTCAACTGGGCAGCGGTGGGGGCGGCGCATACACAGCAGGACATCGGGGGATTTTTTACGAAAAATACCCCGATGATGCTGCGGAGTGTAATCGCAGGGACAGAGCTTGACCGCAAGCTCTGTTCCTGTATGTGATAATTGATACATCCCTGTGAAGTAATTAATTATCGCAGTGCGGATTAGGGCGATTTTATCACCTTTGATAAATAGGCCCCTTAGCCTGCAGAGTGCTCCTCTGGAAAACGCAGCACATGTGTGGTCAGTAGACCGTGCATGCGCTGGACTCCCGGCACAGAAGAGAAACCACCGCTTGTGCTCCTTTTTACATCTGCCCGTTATAATCGCCTCTGTATTGCAATATTGGGTGCTAATATCACGCCTAGATCGCATTACATATGCGATTATTGGTAAATGAGCCCATTAGTATTGGGAGGGGCTCTAAGCTCTAAATTGCATTGTAGGGGTAAAGCTGTCGACTATTTCTGGGCTACATGCAAAAGCAGACGATATTTACCCTGTATAGAAATAAATATACAGTATAAATAAATACATTTATTTTCACCCCTCGCATTGCAATGTGGTTTGTCCAAAGTTACCCCTTTTTTTTCTCTTATGTTTTATTCCCAACTTTGAATCAGCGCCACTGTGTACTGTATACATGCACCTCTACAGGTTAAGACACTTTGGGGGGATATTCAATTGTTTGAAAAGTCGGTTGGGTGTCTGGTTTTTCCTGTCTAATAGATAGGAAAAAACAGACACTCATCTGACTTTTCAGACTATTGAATAACGTCCTCTGAGTCTTATGATTGTGCTGTGAATTTTGCAAATGTGTTACCGATTATAATGAAACCGGTTTATTTTCTCATCCATTGCAGTTAAAACTGATTTAGTCCCATTTCAATCATCGCTAATACCTCTATGCTATGTCCGGCAGGAAAAGAAAACATCTGTTTGTCTGGAGTTAACATTCTTTTATATTATGAGGACTATTGTCCTCTTATACAGTATGTTATGACACGACTTTATATGCCTATCATTTAGAGTACCACTGATAGACTCAAGGTCACCTGAAGGATTGCCTGTCTGTGCATGGAAGTACAGACTCTGCTGTATCTGTGATTTAGGGTCCGGTAGACAAGAGTTCCCAGGGAGCGGTCAGTACTAACACAGTGTCCTCACAGGTAGACACTGCAGCTGACCTCGTGGGAGAAGGGCATACAAGTGGAGAACCCAGTCGCAGGGCATTAGTCTAACTTCTAAGCACATTAGAGGACACAGAGGAGTAATGTGACTTTGCAGTACAGTCAGGGGTATATTGTTCCACATTACAGTACATCACTTCCATATGTGTTTTAGCTTCACTGACCGCTATACGCCATAATGGTGCACTTACCGAGCCATGTGACATCACTACTCACCCAATGTAAGGGTTTATTTTCCATGTGTTCAGTTGACTTGTGTATTGCAGTATGCATACAGAATCTCCTACAACAATCTACAATATGAATGGATTTATGTGATCACTCTGTGCATCATACTACACTGTGCATCATACTACACATCATACTACACAGTACGTCTCGCGCAGCCGCTGCAGCCAGTGGAAGCGACATTCAACTCCCGGCCAGCCGCAGGGTCTGCGCTGGCCGGGAGTTACTCCACAAATACTAAAGCATCGCCGCTGTGCGATGCTTTTGTATTTATGCGGGGGGGGAGGCACTGACATGCGGGGCGGACTAGCCCTGTGCTGGGCGTCCCCCCGCATGTCAGGGAAGATGATCGTAGCTGTGCTAAATTTAGCACAGCTACGATCGACTCGGAATGACCCCCCCGTATACACACCAGGTAGAGCCCCTTTTATACACGTTACGCCAGATAGAGCCCCTTTTATACACATTTACGCAAGGTAGAGCCCCTGACACATTATGCCAGGTAGAGCCCCTTATACACGTTACGCCAGGTAGAGCCCCTTATACATGTTACATTAGGTAGATTCCCTTATACATATTGCTTCTGGTAGATCCCCTTACAAACGTTATGCAGGTAGAGCCCCTCATATACATTGCACCAGGTAGAGCCTCTTATACACATTGTGCCAGGTAGAGCCCCTCGAGAGAGATAGTGTGTGTGTGTGTATATATATATATATATATGTATGTATGTATGTATGTATATGTGTGTATGTTTGTGTGCTGCTTCTTGTGTCCCCCGACACTCACCAGTAGGGTAGTGACTAGATTCCCTTCATGGAGAGACAGTTGGTCCCCTGGCTCCTCGTTCTTTACTTCACTTTCACCCAGCTTCACATGAGTAGAGAGATAAAGGGGGGGGGGGGGGGGGACCAGCGGGGGCCAGGGTGCACGCAGTGGGAGGAGGGGGCGTGCAGCGGGGGACAGCATGAGGTGGCCAGTGCGGTGCGGGCAGCAAGCAGGCGCACACAATTCATGGTGCTGGCATGGTGAATGCGGCCTCAGGACGCAGGGCCCCCGGATTCCACCCTGCTATCACGCATATAAAACCGCCACTGTGTATATGTACATATATATGTGTGTGTTTATACACACACACGTGCATGTGGCTTAATAACACAAGCCTCATATAGTATGGGTAACATATAACTAAAGCCAGTGATAAGGGCGATGTGGATGGTAGGTAACTAGTTCATAAATATTAAGTAGTGGAAATTAACAGAACCGTGAAATATCTACTCGCGTGTGTACTAGCTGGTGGTTATCAGGGAGCAGTAAACCTCTGATCACGAACTGTCTATGTGGAAGAGAATACAGCTGCATAGTGTAAGTGAATATCTGGCGCCCACAGCACCCACCTGACTGTACGAGAATACTGCTGTGCCGCGGTCACCGGTGACTGCGCACCAGCTCTGTGATTGGGGTGGTAGTGGCAGCATAAAGATAGACTTTTAGGTATTGTCACCTTTCTTGTTTTTATTATACTATTTATATATCTCAATTTGATTTTTACACTTTCGGATTTTGCGTCTTGGAAAGTTTATATAGTAGAACTGGAAACTGTAGTTGTGAGTCACACATTCACCTAATAAAAACAGCCAGGAGCCTTGTTGGAGAGGGTATGGGTCGTCGGGTCGACACAACTTAGGTCGACAGTCATTAGATCGACCACTATTGGTCGACATACACTAGGTCAACAGGGCCACTAGTCATTATGTCGACATGTCGACATGCACTAGGTCGACAGGGCCACTAGGTCATTGGCCCGACATGTACTAGGTCAACAGGTCAAAAGGTCGACAAAGTTCCCCCCCCCCCCCCCTTTTTTTTGGTGTTATTTTCTCCGTACAGTGACCTGAAACCCCAATTAGTGCACCGTATCCCCTCGCATCGCTCGCCATGCTTCGGGCAAGGTTACCGTTCCCAATTCTACTAGAGATGAGCGGGTTCGGTTTCTCTGAATCCGAACCCGCACGAACTTCATGTTTTTTTCACGGGTCCGAGCAGACTCGGATCCTCCCGCCTTGCTCGGTTAACCCGAGCGCGCCCGAACGTCATCATGACGCTGTCGGATTCTCGCGAGACTCGGATTCTATATAAGGAGCCGCGCGTCGCCGCCATTTTCACACGTGCATTGAGATTGATAGGGAGAGGACGTGGCTGGCGTCCTCTCCATTTAGATTAGGGTTGAGAGAGAGAGAGAGAGATTGACCTGAGGCTGTGATACTGTAGAAGAGAGTGCAGAGTTTAGTGACTGACGACCACAGTGACCACCAGACAGTGCAGTTGTTTGTTTTATTTAATATATCCGTTCTCTGCCTGAAAAAAACGATACACACAGTGACTCAGTCACATACCATATCTGTGTGCACTGCTCAGCCCAGTGTGCTGCATCAATGTATATATATATCTGACTGTGCTCAGCTCACACAGCTTATAATTGTGGGGGAGACTGGGGAGCACTGCAGTGCCAGTTATAGGTTATAGCAGGAGCCAGGAGTACATAATATTATATTAAAATTAAACAGTGCACACTTTTGCTGCAGGAGTGCCACTGCCAGTGTGACTAGTGACCAGTGACCTGACCACCAGTATATATAATATTAGTAGTATACTATCTCTTTATCAACCAGTCTATATTAGCAGCAGACACAGTACAGTGCGGTAGTTCACGGCTGTGGCTACCTCTGTGTCGGCACTCGGCAGCCCGTCCATAATTGTATATACCACCTAACCGTGGTTTTTTTTTCTTTCTTTATAGTCATACTAGTTACGAGTATACTATCTCTTTATCAACCAGTCTATATTAGCAGCAGACACAGTACAGTGCGGTAGTTCACGGCTGTGGCTACCTCTGTGTCGGCACTCGGCAGCCCGTCCATAATTGTATATACCACCTAACCGTGGTTTTTTTTTCTTTCTTTATACATACATACTAGTTACGAGTATACTATCTCTTTATCAACCAGTCTATATTAGCAGCAGACACAGTACAGTGCGGTAGTTCACGGCTGTGGCTACCTCTGTGTCGGCACTCGGCAGCCCGTCCATAATTGTATATACCACCTAACCGTGGTTTTTTTTTCTTTCTTTATACATACATACTAGTTACGAGTATACTATCTCTTTATCAACCAGTCTATATATTAGCAGCAGACACAGTACAGTGCGGTAGTTCACGGCTGTGGCTACCTCTGTGTCGGCACTCGGCAGCCCGTCCATAATTGTATATACCACCTAACCGTGGTTTTTTTTTCTTTCTTTATACATACATACTAGTTACGAGTATACTATCTCTTTATCAACCAGTCTATATTAGCAGCAGACACAGTACAGTGCGGTAGTTCACGGCTGTGGCTACCTCTGTGTCGGCACTCGGCAGCCCGTCCATAATTGTATATACCACCTAACCGTGGTTTTTTTTTCTTTCTTTATACATACATACTAGTTACGAGTATACTATCTCTTTATCAACCAGTCTATATATTAGCAGCAGACACAGTACAGTGCGGTAGTTCACGGCTGTGGCTACCTCTGTGTCGGCACTCGGCAGCCCGTCCATAATTGTATATACCACCTAACCGTGGTTTTTTTTTCTTTCTTTATAGTCATACTAGTTACGAGTATACTATCTCTTTATCAACCAGTCTATATTAGCAGCAGACACAGTACAGTGCGGTAGTTCACGGCTGTGGCTACCTCTGTGTCGGCACTCGGCAGCCCGTTCATAATTGTATATACCACCTAACCGTGGTTTTTTTTTCTTTCTTTATACATACATACTAGTTACGAGTATACTATCTCTTTATCAACCAGTCTATATTAGCAGCAGACACAGTACAGTGCGGTAGTTCACGGCTGTGGCTACCTCTGTGTCTGCACTCGGCAGCCCGTCCATAATTGTATATACCACCTAACCGTGGTTTTTTTTTTCTTTCTTTATACATACATACTAGTTACGAGTATACTATCTCTTTATCAACCAGTCTATATATTAGCAGCAGACACAGTACAGTGCGGTAGTTCACGGCTGTGGCTACCTCTGTGTCGGCACTCGGCAGCCCGTCCATAATTGTATATACCACCTAACCGTGGTTTTTTTTTCTTTCTTTATACATACATACTAGTTACGAGTATACTATCTCTTTATCAACCAGTCTATATATTAGCAGCAGACACAGTACAGTGCGGTAGTTCACGGCTGTGGCTACCTCTGTGTCGGCACTCGGCAGCCCGTCCATAATTGTATATACCACCTAACCGTGGTTTTTTTTTCTTTCTTTATACATACATACTAGTTACGAGTATACTATCTCTTTATCAACCAGTCTATATATTAGCAGCAGACACAGTACAGTGCGGTAGTTCACGGCTGTGGCTACCTCTGTCGGCACTCGGCAGCCCGTCCATAATTGTATATACCACCTAACCGTGGTTTTTTTTCTTTCTTTATACATACATACTAGTTACGAGTATACTATCTCTTTATCAACCAGTCTATATATTAGCAGCAGACACAGTACAGTGCGGTAGTTCACGGCTGTGGCTACCTCTGTGTCGGCACTCGGCAGCCCGTCCATAATTGTATATACCACCTAACCGTGGTTTTTTTTTCTTTCTTTATACATACATACTAGTTACGAGTATACTATCTCTTTATCAACCAGTCTATATATTAGCAGCAGACACAGTACAGTGCGGTAGTTCACGGCTGTGGCTACCTCTGTGTCGGCACTCGGCAGCCCGTCCATAATTGTATATACCACCTAACCGTGGTTTTTTTTCTTTCTTTATACATACATACTAGTTACGAGTATACTATCTCTTTATCAACCAGTCTATATATTAGCAGCAGACACAGTACAGTGCGGTAGTTCACGGCTGTGGCTACCTCTGTGTCGGCACTCGGCAGCCCGTCCATAATTGTATATACCACCTAACCGTGGTTTTTTTTTCTTTCTTTATACATACATACTAGTTACGAGTATACTATCTCTTTATCAACCAGTCTATATATTAGCAGCAGACACAGTACAGTGCGGTAGTTCACGGCTGTGGCTACCTCTGTGTCGGCACTCGGCAGCCCGTCCATAATTGTATATACCACCTAACCGTGGTTTTTTTTTCTTTCTTTATACATACATACTAGTTACGAGTATACTATCTCTTTATCAACCAGTCTATATATTAGCAGCAGACACAGTACAGTGCGGTAGTTCACGGCTGTGGCTACCTCTGTGTCGGCACTCGGCAGCCCGTCCATAATTGTATATACCACCTAACCGTGGTTTTTTTTCTTTCTTTATACATACATACTAGTTACGAGTATACTATCTCTTTATCAACCAGTCTATATATTAGCAGCAGACACAGTACAGTGCGGTAGTTCACGGCTGTGGCTACCTCTGTGTCGGCACTCGGCAGCCCGTCCATAATTGTATACTAGTATCCAATCCATCCATCTCCATTGTTTACCTGAGGTGCCTTTTAGTTGTGCCTATTAAAATATGGAGAACAAAAATGTTGAGGTTCCAAAATTAGGGAAAGATCAAGATCCACTTCCACCTCGTGCTGAAGCTGCTGCCACTAGTCATGGCCGAGACGATGAAATGCCAGCAACGTCGTCTGCCAAGGCCGATGCCCAATGTCATAGTACAGAGCATGTCAAATCCAAAACACCAAATATCAGTAAAAAAAGGACTCCAAAACCTAAAATAAAATTGTCGGAGGAGAAGCGTAAACTTGCCAATATGCCATTTACCACACGGAGTGGCAAGGAACGGCTGAGGCCCTGGCCTATGTTCATGGCTAGTGGTTCAGCTTCACATGAGGATGGAAGCACTCAGCCTCTCGCTAGAAAAATGAAAAGACTAAAGCTGGCAAAAGCAGTAGCACCGCAAAGAACTGTGCGTTCTTCGAAATCCCAAATCCACAAGGAGAGTCCGACTCCAATTGTGTCGGTTGCGATGCCTGACCTTCCCAACACTGGACGTGAAGAGCATGCGCCTTCCACCATTTGCACGCCCCCTGCAAGTGATGGAAGGAGCACCCGCAGTCCAGTTCCTGATAGTCAGATTGAAGATGTCAGTGTTGAAGTACACCAGGATGAGGAGGATATGGGTGTTGCTGGCGCTGGGGAGGAAATTGACCAGGAGGATTCTGATGGTGAGGTGGTTTGTTTAAGTCAGGCACCCGGGGAGACACCTGTTGTCCGTGGTAGGAATATGGCCGTTGACATGCCTGGTGAAAATACCAAAAAAATCAGCTCTTCGGTGTGGAAGTATTTCACCAGAAATGCGGACAACAGGTGTCAAGCCGTGTGTTCCCTTTGTCAAGCTGTAATAAGTAGGGGTAAGGACGTTAACCACCTCGGAACATCCTCCCATATACGTCACCTGCAGCGCATTCATAATAAGTCAGTGACAAGTTCAAAAACTTTGGGTGACAGCGGAAGCAGTCCACTGACCAGTAAATCCCTTCCTCTTGTAACCAAGCTCACGCAAACCACCCCACCAACTCCCTCAGTGTCAATTTCCTCCTTCCCCAGGAATGCCAATAGTCCTGCAGGCAATGTCACTGGCAATTCTGACGAGTCCTCTCCTGCCTGGGATTCCTCCGATGCATCCTTGCGTGTAACGCCTACTGCTGCTGGCGCTGCTGTTGTTGCTGCTGGGAGTCGATGGTCATCCCAGAAGGGAAGTCGTAAGCACACTTTTACTACTTCCACCAAGCAATTGACTGTCCAACAGTCCTTTGCGAGGAAGATGAAATATCACAGCAGTCATCCTGTTGCAAAGCGGATAACTGAGGCCTTGACAACTATGTTGGTGTTAGACGTGCGTCCGGTATCCGCCGTTAGTTCACAGGGAACTAGACAATTTCTTGAGGTAGTGTGCCCCCGTTACCAAATACCATCTAGGTTCCACTTCTCTAGGCAGGCGATACCGAGAATGTACACGGACGTCAGAAAAAGACTCACCAGTGTCCTAAAAAATGCAGTTGTACCCAATGTCCACTTAACCACGGACATGTGGACAAGTGGAGCAGGGCAGGGTCAGGACTATATGACTGTGACAGCCCACTGGGTAGATGTATGGACTCCCGCCGCAAGAACAGCAGCGGCGGCACCAGTAGCAGCATCTCGCAAACGCCAACTCTTTCCTAGGCAGGCTACGCTTTGTATCACCGGTTTCCAGAATACGCACACAGCTGAAAACCTCTTACGGCAACTGAGGAAGATCATCGCGGAATGGCTTACCCCAATTGGACTCTCCTGTGGATTTGTGGCATCGGACAACGCCAGCAATATTGTGTGTGCATTAAATATGGGCAAATTCCAGCACGTCCCATGTTTTGCACATACCTTGAATTTGGTGGTGCAGAATTTTTAAAAAAACGACAGGGGCGTGCAAGAGATGCTGTCGATGGCCAGAAGAATTGCGGGACACTTTCGGCGTACAGGCACCACGTACAGAAAACTGGAGCACCACTAAAAACTACTGAACCTGCCCTGCCATCATCTGAAGCAAGAAGTGGTAACGAGGTGGAATTCAACCCTGTATATGCTTCAGAGGTTGGAGGAGCAGCAAAAGGCCATTCAAGCCTATACAATTGAGCACGATATAGGAGGTGGGATGCACCTGTCTCAAGCGCAGTGGAGAATGATTTCAACGTTGTGCAAGGTTCTGATGCCCTTTGAACTTGCCACACGTGAAGTCAGTTCAGACACTGCCAGCCTGAGTCAGGTCATTCCCCTCATCAGGCTTTTGCAGAAGAAGCTGGAGACATTGAAGGAGGAGCTAACACGGAGCGATTCCGCTAGGCATGTGGGACTTGTGGATGGAGCCCTTAATTCGCTTAGCAAGGATTCACGGGTGGTCAATCTGTTGAAATCAGAGCACTACATTTTGGCCACCGTGCTCGATCCTAGATTTAAAGCCTACCTTGGATCTCTCTTTCCGGCAGACACAAGTCTGCTGGGGTTCAAACACCTGCTGGTGAGTAAATTGTCAAGTCAAGCGGAACGCGACCTGTCAACAACATCTCCTCCTTCACATTCTCCCGCAACTGGGGGTGCGAGGAAAAGGCTCAGAATTCCGAGCCCACCCGCTGGCGGTGATGCAGGGCAGTCTGGAGCGACTGCTGATGCTGACATCTGGTCCGGACTGAAGGACCTGACAACGATTACGGACATGTCGTCTACTGTCACTGCATATGATTCTCTCCCCATTGAAAGAATGGTGGAGGATTATATGAGTGACCGCATCCAAGTAGGCACGTCACACAGTCCGTACTTATACTGGCAGGAAAAAGAGGCAATTTGGAGGCCCTTGCACAAACTGGCTTTATTCTACCTAAGTTGCCCTCCCACAAGTGTGTACTCCGAAAGAGTGTTTAGTGCCGCCGCTCACCTTGTCAGCAATCGGCGTACGAGGTTACATCCAGAAAATGTGGAGAAGATGATGTTCATTAAAATGAATTATAATCAATTCCTCCGTGGAGACATTGACCAGCAGCAATTGCCTCCACAAAGTACACAGGGAGCTGAGATGGTGGATTCCAGTGGGGACGAATTGATAATCTGTGAGGAGGGGGATGTACACGGTGATATATCGGAGGATGATGATGAGGTGGACATCTTGCCTCTGTAGAGCCAGTTTGTGCAAGGAGAGATTAATTGCTTCTTTTTTGGTGGGGGTCCAAACCAACCCGTCATATCAGTCACAGTCGTGTGGCAGACCCTGTCACTGAAATGATGGGTTGGTTAAAGTGTGCATGTCCTGTTTATACAACATAAGGGTGGGTGGGAGGGCCCAAGGACAATTCCATCTTGCACCTCTTTTTTCTTTTCTTTTTCTTTGCGTCATGTGCTGTTTGGGGAGGGTTTTTTGGAAGGGACATCCTGCGTGACACTGCAGTGCCACTCCTAGATGGGCCCGGTGTTTGTGTCGGCCACTAGGGTCGCTTATCTTACTCACACAGCTACCTCATTGCGCCTCTTTTTTTCTTTGCGTCATGTGCTGTTTGGGGAGGGTTTTTTGGAAGGGACATCCTGCGTGACACTGCAGTGACACTCCTAGATGGGCCCGGTGTTTGTGTCGGCCACTAGGGTCGCTTATCTTACTCACACAGCTACCTCATTGCGCCTCTTTTTTTCTTTGCGTCATGTGCTGTTTGGGGAGGGTTTTTTGGAAGGGACATCCTGCGTGACACTGCAGTGCCACTCCTAGATGGGCCCGGTGTTTGTGTCGGCCACTAGGGTCGCTAATCTTACTCACACAGCTACCTCATTGCGCCTCTTTTTTTCTTTGCGTCATGTGCTGTTTGGGGAGGGTTTTTTGGAAGGGCCATCCTGCGTGACACTGCAGTGCCACTCCTAGATGGGCCCGGTGTTTGTGTCGGCCACTAGGGTCGCTTATCTTACTCACACAGCGACCTCTGTGCAAATTTTAGGACTAAAAATAATATTGTGAGGTGTGAGGTATTCAGAATAGACTGAAAATGAGTGGAAATTATGGTTTTTGAGGTTAATAATACTTTGGGATCAAAATGACCGCCAAATTCTATGATTTAAGCTGTTTTTTAGGTTTTTTGGAAAAAAACACCCGAATCCAAAACACACCCGAATCCGACAAAAAAAATTCGGTGAGGTTTTGCCAAAACGCGGTCGAACCCAAAACACGGCCGCGGAACCGAACCCAAAACCAAAACACAAAACCCGAAAAATTTCCGGCGCTCATCTCTAAATTCTAGTCCACGTGGATCATAAAGTATGAAAAAGTTAAAAAATTGTATTAAAAAAAACAAAAACGCATGTTGACCTTTTGAACTGTCGACCTAGTACATGTCGACCTAGTGACCCTGTCGACCTAATGCATGTTGACCAATAGTGGTCAACCTAATTACTGTCGACCTAAATGGTGTCGACCTAATGACCGTATCCCATTGGAGAAGTCTCTATAAATGTTGGACGCAGAGGGGCTGATTTAAAGTTAGGCACAAAATTGCAGCCAAACAAACTGGGTTCATATGCACTTTTACATACATATATTGACATACATACCCGTTAGGAGATCAGGGAAAGGGGTAGGAGATCTCCTGGGGTAGATGGGCACCTCCAAACACACAGCAGCCAGGAAAACAGCACACCAGTCCAAGATTTTCGTGCAATCTAGCCGTGGCTAGTTTTATTGTGCAGTACATAAAACAAAATATAAAAATATATTCTAGCCCATCTAGGCACTAACGAAACATAGTATATTCCCTCTCTCCTGGTTGTAGTACCTAATTCTCCCATCACGAACACAGGCATATGCACAGTACATAAAGTCAGTGCCTCATAACAGGCCTGCGGCCTGTTTCCCTAGGTAGTGAGACCCTGAGCCAAGCCCTGACACAGCTTACTGTATATTAGCCTTCTACAGGTACAGACACTAATTAGCCTGCTCTTCGGCTAAATGCCTAAAGACCCGAAATGGGCCTTGTGGATGGAACCATCCCACTATCTCTTTCGCATCCACACACCCAGGACCCATTATCTGTATTTTACTAAAATCCTAAACTCTAATCAAGTCTGTTTAGCAAAACAGACATTTCCTGAGAGATTAAAATACATAGGCCAAAAACGTGGGACAAACACATCTCCCTTTTTATCACTTTACCAGTGCTTCTGTCACAATATACATACATATGTACATATACACACACACATACATTCATACACACACACACATACATGACAGAAATTGCTCTGAGCTGGAGATAACTGTTTTTGGGACATAGTTCTGACTACCCCCAGACTGCCCCCCCCCCCCCCCCCCCCTAGTGAGTACGAAGGATGAGACTGGTGGCAACTGGGACACTTCATCAAACATCCCCTAACTTTCTTCTGCAGATCACTGTACTGTACGATGGGGCACATAGTGGTAAATAACCAGTTGTCCCTCACCTGTTATAATATTCCACCCTTTTTTCCCCCCACAAAGCTTTGTATTAGGTTTCCTGCTATAACTGTGTTTGTTTTATCACTGCACAATTTTCACGTCATGGAGTTCATACAATGTCTGTCTTTCCTGGTCACGCCAAGCACTGTTTTTCCCATGTAGGGGGCATGTTCTGGAGCAGTCATCATACTGCATCAGCTGGAGCCTCCGATTGATTTCATGCCTCAGAGCATATTATATTATCCCTTAAGGCTTAAAATAGCTTTTATATGAATTGTAAATAGATTGCAGAAAAAAACACTTTCTGCTCTGTACTGTATCTCTGAAGTGACTCTGACTTTATGCATGTGATTGTTCTACTTACTGTACATATTTATTACCGTGTATCCTGTTAGGGGTGCATGAGGGGTTGACAAGATGCCACTTATAGCTGGTAAAACCACAAGCCTAGGCAATGGTCTTACAGACCAGGTTCACTGGCCCACAGGGGTACCGGTGGGCCCCACTGCCTGGGGCCCCACCTCCTCCTCTAAGGGTCCGGTTCCAGACTGTGCACTTGAATTATACATTATACGCAGTGCCGTTTCTTGCGGCGGGCGAGCCGTGCAACCGCACGGGGCGCCCGCCGCGGCACTTCTTGAGAACTTTCAATCCCCCCTCCCCTCTCCTCCCAAGTGCCCAGCTCGGGGGGCGGGGTTTCGCGGAATGACGCGATTGCGTCGTGACGTCACGACGCAATCGCGTCATTTCGCGAAACCCCGCCCCCCGAGCTGGGCACTCGGGAGGAGGGGGAGCCAAGCCGCGGCGCCGTGCAGACGAGGGAGAGGCGGCTGAAGAGCGGGAAGAACCGCTTTAAATGTAAGTCAGCCCCTCTCCCTCTCTCTCTCTCCCTCCCTCCCTCCCTCCCCCCTCACCACCACCACCTGCCGTACTGTGTAAAATGGGGACACCTGTCTGCCGGAATGTGTAAAATGGGGACTCTTGCCTGCCGGAATGTGTAAAATGGGGTCTGCCGTAATGTGTAAAATGGGGGCACATGCCTGCCGCAATGTGTAAAATGGGGGGCACGTGCCTGTCACAATGTGTAAAATCGGGAAAATTTCCTGCCGCAATGTGTAAAATGGGGACACTTTCCTGCCGCAATGTGTGAAAGGGGGACACTTTCCTGCCGCAATGTGTAGAATGGAGACACTTTCCTACCGCAATGTGTAAAATGGGGACACTTGCCTGTTGTACTGTGTAAAATGGAGGCACGTGCCTGCCGCAATGTGTAAAATGGGGACACGTGCCTGCCGCAATGTGTAAAATGGGGACACTTTCCTGCCGCAATGTGTAAAATGGGGACACTTTCCTGTTGTACTGTGTAAAATGGAGGCACGTGCCTGCCGCAATGTGTAGAATGAGGACTTTTTTTTTTTATCCTGTGGTGGCCGGATAAATTGATCAGATGAGGCCACGCCCATCTTAACAAAGCCACGCCCATTTTAACGAGTCCACGCCCCCTTGCCGGGAGCGCGCGCGCATGCTTTTACTTTTTATATCTATGGGGGGGGGGGGGGCATTTTGTTTTATGTGAATGGGAGGGGGGGGGGGCACATTTTTAAATCTCGCACTGGGAGCCAAATTGGCTAGAAACGGCCCTGATTATACGGTGCAAACTGTATGTTACCTTCTACTGCACAGGACTATGGTGTATTTTCTACAGTGCATTTCTGTTTTTAATCTAATACATTATCATGCATGCAGCAGCTGAATTGACTGTATATATTTATGACGGGGCCCAGGCATTGCACTCTCTAATGGTTAGTGAAACCAATGTGGTGGCAGGCACCCCCTCTGCAGACTGGCCACACCCCTAAATAGGGGCCCCCTACCACTGCATTCCTCTGGTGGGCCCTACATGCCCCAGTCCGACACTGGCAATATGACTGCTGCATCCCGCGCCACATTTAGGATATATAAATTGAGGTATGGACATGTCTCCCCCAAAAAGGGTGTGGCCTAGTCATGTCACAATGGGCGTGTCTAGTCATGGCACAAAGGGCCACCCCGACCTCCTCCACTCAATTAAATGCACCCTTGAACATGGGAGATTTGGTAAAGGTTTGAGCCCAGCTGGTACTGTAGGTAGAGGTTTGGGGTGCCACTGCTTGGAGGGCAGCAGACCAGTCTGTTCTCTTATTTTTTTTCTAGATAGCCGATGGCAGCTGCCAATTTATTCACCAACACTATAGAGTTCTCGGTATATGGACTACAACCGTTTGAGTCGCAGCATAATTCGATAGAACGGGAGGGCTTGTGAAAGGGCAGCTTGGAGGAGAGTCTGGAGAGGAGAAATGATGGGTGAAGACTGACGAGGCGGCCCCCACGCCCCTTTATTGACTTGCGCCAGCTATGGGGGCCCTACAATATTTCATAATGGAATAATGTTTGAAAATCTTTAACTTCCTTGCGCGATCTGACTTATGAATGTGTAGGACTAAGGACACTGGTAAATTGAAAGGTTTAGCGGTTACTGTTCCGGGACAGAATGGCTCCGCTCTCTGCATGGCCTGCTGAATGTTAGCAATATGGTATTGTATATGGCCGCAATAAGCAGTGATAAAATCAGTTTATTTATGTAAATAAATAAATATAAGATTCCTTTGGCGCTATCCTTGTGGTTTGAGTGCTGATTTTTCTTTTTGTGGGGAGGAGGGGTGATGAGACGGTTCCTTGCTGGTAGAGTTTCGGGGATTTGTGTAATTACTGTTCTGTGATCCTCATATGGTGACATCACAATCTATGTGCGGTTTATATTATCAGAGAAATGTCACAATGTTAGTGATGTGACCCTAGTGTTACAGATTCAGGTGACATTTTCTTCTCTCAGTAATCTTGGATTTAGTTTGACATTTTGCAGGATGGTATCTAGTTGTTTTGTACAGGACATCACTGTGCTTTCAGAAATGGTACATATCTTATCTGGCTGCTGACTGTACCATACATCTGTGTGTTTCTTATGTTTTTTTCAAAGCAATTTAATATTTTGCAGTGGGCACCATAAGACCATGAAACAGCCTGAGACCAACAGGTTTTCTGCCTCAAATCTCTTCATTTAGGACTACAGTATAAATCCCCAATGTTCAGGGACCCATCTGGGGGTGCGCAAATACTCCAGGAGTGGAGTTGAGAAAAGAGAACTGCATTAGTGGGAGTTTGATACTGAGAGCTTTCAGCGTGGGGTGGTAGAAAGAAATGTATGGGGGTGGAGTGAGATACAGATAACGGCAGGGGAGGACTAGGTAGACAACTGCAGGCCAGCAGAGTAGTAGGAGAGAGAAAACTGAGGGGAGTAGGGTAGAGGGAACAGCAGCTTCGGAGGAACTTGGTGGAGAGAACTGCACTGGAGAGAGAAGAGCAAAGGGGAGTGAGTTAGAAATGCAGAAGAGGAGGAACTTGGTAGAGAGAACTGTAGGTGGGGGTGGTTAAAAGAACAGCAGAGAGGTAAGAGTGGGGTAGAGAAGACTGAAGGGGAGAGGAGTACAGAAAACTGTAGAGGGGTGGAGTGGGGTAGGGAGAACTGTAGAGGGGAAGGGTGGAGTAAAGAGAACTCAGGCAGGAGGAGTGGAGTAGGGTGAGCTGTAGAGGAGGAGGAGGAGGAGAGAGAGAGAGCCGTAAGGAGAATGGAACATGGAAGTAGTGGGATGTAGAGAAGCAGGAGTGGGGTAGAGAGAACTGTAGGGGAGCAGGAGTCAGATAAAAAGACCAGTAGAGGGGAGGAGTGGTGTAGAAAGAACTGTAGGAGGAGGAGTGGGGTAGAGAGAACTGTAGGTGGAGGAGTCAGATAAAAAGACCAGTAGAGGGGAGGAGTGGTGTAGAAAGAACTGTAGGAGGAGGAGTGGGGTAGAGAGAACTGTAGGAGAAGGAGTCAGATAAAAAGACCAGTAGAGGGGAGGAGTGGTGTAGAAAGAACTGTAGGAGGAGGAGTGGGGTAGAGAGAACTGTAGGAGGAGGAGTCAGATAAAAAGACCAGTAGAGGGGAGGAGTGGGGTAGAGAGAACTGTAGGAGGAGGAGTGGGGTAGAGAGAACTGTAGGAGGAGGAGTGGTGTAAAGAGAACTGTAGTGGAACAGGAGTGAGTTAGAGAGAACTGTAGAGGGGAGTAGAGTGGACTGTATAGGCAGGAGTGGGGTAGAGAGAACTATAAGGGAGCGAGAGTAGGATAAAGTGAACGGTAGAAGGGAGGAGTGTGGGGGAGCCCACTGTAGGGTGAGAGGAGTGTAGAAAGAACTGCACCATCCCTATAGGGAAATAATGTTGTGTGGTCATTTCTATCTGCCCTTCCAAATCACTGAGTCATTGACTGCTATTGTTATTCTTGGTCACTCTATATGGTTGTTAGGAAATATCACTGTTTGACACCTCTCACCCTTGTAGTGTCTGCTTGAACATACTGTATTATTTGTGTTATTTCTTGTAATTTTCCCTGTACATTGTTACAGACACTTTGTGACGCAATATAAATAAAACATTGTCACAACTGAGGGCTGATGCTGACCAGGGGGAAGCCTCAGTTGTAGGGGCTGAGGTATATGTGTACCTGGGAGGCAGTACAGGGTTCTTGGACATACAGGGTACCTTTAGAACAAATGCCCGAAGGCGTGACCAAGACAACGAAGGAAAGTTCAAAGGTTTTATTAAACACAGTTCAGAGGAATACTGATGACTTGGTACTGGTAATAGGAAACACAGTTCAGAGGAATACCGATGATAGAAAACCGATGGAGACTTGGGATCGATGGCGGAACACCGATGGAGACTTGGGATCGATGGCGGAACACCGATGGAGACTTGGAATCGATGGCGGAACACCGATGGAGACGTGGGATCGATGGCGGAACACCGATGGAGACGTGGGATCGATGGCGGAACACCGATGGTCACTGGAGATCGATGGTGGAACACCGATGGTTACTGGCAGGGCAGAGCACTGCTGGAAGCTGGTGTCGGTAACTGCCAGTCACAGGATGCAAAGATGAGACACTGCAGAGTCAGGCTGTACTCCAGAGAAAGTCCATGGGAGGACTGCACACTGGAATCACTGAAGACAATTGAAGCACTGACCATCTTTCCAGCCCAGGAACAAGATATTTATACCAGCTGGGAAACAGGGATTGGCTGGCTGATTAAGCAGAGTCTAGAGTGCAGCTGCTGGGTAATTAGGTAGAAACCAGAGTGCAGCTGATAGGCTGAAAAGCAACATGTGATGAAAGCAAACATGGCTGCGCCCATGTTTGCTTTTGGAGGGAAAGATTGTTTGTAACTTGTATGTGAGCTTTAACCATGAAGCTGCCAGAATCACAGTGAAGAGTTTTGTGACAATGAGATGCAGCGTGCTGCATGCAGACAGTGCAGATGGAATCCAGGCTTGGAACACTGGGACAGTCTCAGGAGGCATTTGGAAGGTAAATACTGATAAGGAATTACCTGGATCGTAACAGCACCCCCTCCTTTAGGAGTGGCCCCAGGACACTTCTTATAAATTCTTTACCTGAACAAATGGAAGAATCTAGATTGAATCCTGATGAACTTGAACTGGCTGGAACCAGAGGAGACTGTACTGGACCTATGGACGAGACCAGATTGAGTCCAGACAAACTTGAACCGGCTGAGACTGGTGGAGACTTTAGACTGACATTCGAATCAGCTGGAACTGAAGGAGTCTTTGGACCTACGGATGGAACCAGATTGAGTCTGGAGACAGTTGAATCAGCTGGAACTGAAGGAGTCTTTGGACCTACGGCTGGAACCGGATTGGGTCCAGAGATATTGGAATCGGCTGGAACCGAAGGAATCTTCAGACAGACGGATGGAACCGGATTTAGTCTAAAGACAGTTGAATCAGCTGGAACTGAAGGAGTCAGAATCCGGTTAGAACCGGAATGAGTGGTATCTGTGTGTTCAGTTAGACCATCCTGGACCTGGTCCATGCTGGATGCCAACAGGGTGGTGCTCTCTGAAGACGGCAAACAGGAGTTCATAACTGCATCTGTAGCACAAAAATTTCCATCTGGGAACTTGGCTCTGGATACTTCCCTTGGGGCTGAAACTTTGGTGACCCCTCCTGGGGTTGACGAATCAGACACCTCTCTCAGGGTTGTTTTCTCCAGCACCCCTCCTGGGGCTGACAGATCAGAAACTCCTTTTTGAGAAGACTCATATGCCCCTACTAGAGCTTGAACATTGGATACCCCTCCTGGGGTTGCAGAAACGAACGCCCCTTCTTGGGCTGTAGACACAGGCGCCCCTTCTTGGGCTGTAGACACAGACGCCCCTTCTTGGGCTGTAGACACAGACGCCCCTTCTTGGGCTGTAGACACAGACGCCCCTTCTTGGGCTGTAGACACAGACGCCCCTCCTTGGGCTGCAGACACAGACGCCCCTCCTTGGGCTGCAGACACAGACGCCCCTCCTTGGGCTGCAGACACAGACGCCCCTCCTTGGGCTGCAGACACAGACGCCCCTCCTTGGGCTGCAGACACAGACGCCCCTCCTTGGGCTGTAGACACAGACGCCCCTTCTTGGGCTGAGTAAAGAGCGTCATCATTCCAGAAAAGTTCGGACGCTAGGATCTGGAACTGTACGAGGTATTGACCGACTGTTTGTGTCCCCTGACGTAGCCGGAGGATATCAGAGGAGGCTGAGGTCACACGACCTGGTTCGTCAAAGATGCACCTGAAGGTTGCCACGAAGTCTGCATATGAAGAGAGCAGGACATCAGACTTCTCCCATAGAGGTGATACCCAATCGAGGGCAGAGCCACTGAGGAGGGAGATGATGTAAGCAACCTTGGTGCGGTCAGTTGGGAAACTGCCAGGCTGTAACTCGAAATATATCTCACACTGATTTAGGAAACCCCGACAGGCTTTTGGGGAACCATCAAACTTGGCAGGTGTCGGTAAATGGAGACAAGGAGCAGAAACGGGAATGGTGAGTGGGGATACCACCAAAGGTACTGCAGTCGGCACACTGGACGCCCCTGAACCACGGAGGGTTACTTGTATTCCATCCAGCCGAGAGGAGAGATCCTGGAGACAGCGAATCACATGGCCCCGTGTAGCCCCCTGACCT
This sequence comes from Pseudophryne corroboree, assembly GCF_028390025.1. NCBI lineage: Eukaryota > Metazoa > Chordata > Amphibia > Anura > Myobatrachidae > Pseudophryne > Pseudophryne corroboree. The sequence goes on from NC_086453.1 coordinate 338,207,829, forward strand.
TCAAGGCAGGCTGCAAGTTCTTGCATCGGCCTGATCGCTTGGACCTGGTCTCCGGCCGGATCCATGAGGTCAGTGCTTACTGTCACAACTGAGGGCTGATGCTAACCAGGGGGAAGCCTCAGTTGTAGGGGCTGAGGTATATGTGTACCTGGGAGGCAGTACAGGGTTCTTGGACATACAGGGTACCTTTAGAACAAATGCCCGAAGGCGTGACCAAGACAACGAAGGAAAGTTCAAAGGTTTTATTAAACACAGTTCAGAGGAATACTGATGACTTGGTACTGGTAATAGGAAACACAGTTCAGAGGAATACCGATGATAGAAAACCGATGGAGACTTGGGATCGATGGCGGAACACCGATGGAGACTTGGGATCGATGGCGGAACACCGATGGAGACTTGGGATCGATGGCGGAACACCGATGGAGACTTGGGATCGATGGCGGAACACCGATGGAGACGTGGGATCGATGGCGGAACACCGATGGATACTTGGGATCGATGGCGGAACACCGATGGCCACTTGATATCGATGGTGGAACACAGATGGTTACTGGCAGGGCAGAGCACTGCTGGAAGCTGGTGTCGGTAACTGCCAGTCACAGGATGCAAAGATGAGACACTGCAGAGTCAGGCTGTACTCCAGAGAAAGTCCATGGGAGGACTGCACACTGGAATCACTGAAGACAATTGAAGCACTGACCATCTTTCCAGCCCAGGAACAAGATATTTATACCAGCTGGGAAACCGGGATTGGCTGGCTGATTAAGCAGAGTCTAGAGTGCAGCTGCTGGGTAATTAGGTAGAAACCAGAGTGCAGCTGATAGGCTGAAAAGCAACATGTGATGAAAGCAAACATGGCTGCGCCCATGTTTGCTTTTGGAGGGAAAGATTGTTTGTAACTTGCATGTGAGCTTTAACCATGAAGCTGCCAGAATCACAGTGAAGAGTTTTGTGACAATGAGATGCAGCGTGCTGCATGCAGACAGTGCAGATGGAATCCAGGCTTGGAACACTGGGACAGTCTTAGGAGGCATTTGGAAGGTAAATACTGATAAGGAATTACCTGGATCGTGACAAACATAATAATATAATATGTACCATTCACTGCTGCTATCCACAGCATGCAACGGAGGAGGGGGACTGGATAAATGTGTGTGTGTGTGGGGGGGCGGGGGTAATCCAGTGTGTAGAAAGTGTATCTTTGTCCCGATTCCCCAGTCTAAAAGGTTGGAAGGTATGGATGGTCACTATGGGTTTCTCTCTCTCTCTCTCTCATTCACACATATATATATATATATATATATATATATATATATACACTGCTCAAAAAAATAAAGGGAACACTAAAATAACACATCCTAGATCTGAATAAATGAAATATTTTTATTAAATACTTTGTTCTTTACATAGTTGAATGTGCTGACAACAAAATCACACAAAAATTATCAATGGAAATCAAATTTATTAACCCATGGAGGTCTGGATTTGGAGTCACGCTCAAAATTAAAGTGGAAAAACACACTACAGGCTGATCCAACTTTGATGTAATGTCCTTAAAACAAGTCAAAATGAGGCTCAGTAGTGTGTGTGGCCTCCACGTGCCTGTATGACCTCCCTACAACGCCTGGGCATGCTCCTGATGAGGTGGCGGATGGTCTCCTGAGGGATCTCCTCCCAGACCTGGACTAAAGCATCCGCCAACTCTTGGACAGTCTGGTGCAACGTGGCATTGGTGGATGGAGCGAGACATGATGTCCCAGATGTGCTCAATTGGATTCAGGTCTGGGGAACAGGCGGGCCAGTACATAGCATCAATGCCTTCGTCTTGCAGGAACTGCTGACACACTCCAGCCACATGAGGTCTAGCATTGTCTTGCATTAGAAGGAACCCAGGGCCAACCGCACCAGCATATGGTCTCACAAGGGGTCTGAGGATCTCATCTCGGTACCTAATGGCAGTCAGGCTACCTCTGGTGAGCACATGGAGGGCTGTGCGGCCCCCCAAAGAAATGCCACCCCACGCCATTACTGACCCACTGCCAACCGGTCATGCTGGAGGATGTTGCAGGCAGCAGAGCGTTCTCCTTGGCGTCTCCAGACTCTGTCACGTCTGTCACATGTGCTCAGTGAGAACCTGCTTTCATCTGTGAAGAGCACAGGGTGCCAGTGGCGAATTTGCCAATCTTGGTGTTCTCTGGCAAATGCCAAAAGTCCTGCACGGTGTTGGGCTGTAAGCACAACCCCCACCCGTGGACATCGGGCCCTCATACCACCCTCATGGAGTCTGTTTCTGATCGTTTGAGTAGACACATGCACATTTGTGGCTTGCTGGAGGTCATTTTGCAGGGCTCTGGCAGTGCTCCTCCTTTTCCTACTTGCACAAAGGCGGAGGTAGCGGTCCTGCTGCTGGGTTGTTGCCCTACGGCCTCCACCACGTCTCCTGAAGTACTGGTCTGTCTTCTGGTAGCGCCTCCATGCTCTGCACACTACGCTGACAGACACAGCAAACCTTCTTGCCACAGCTCGCATTGATGTGCCATCCTGGATGAGCTGCACTACCTGAGCCACTTGTGTGGGTTGTAGACTCTGTCTCATGCTACCACTAGAGTGAAAGCACCGCCAGCTTTCAAAAGTGACCAAAACATCAGCCAGAAAGCATAGGAGCTGAGAAGTGGTCTATGGTCACCACCTGCAGAACAACTCCTTTATTGGGGGTGTCTTGCTAATAGCCTATAATTTCCACCTGTTGTCTAGTCCATTTGCAGAACAGCATGTGAAATTGATTGTCAATCAGTGTTGCTTCCTAAGTGGACAGTTTGATTTCACAGAAGTGTGATTGACTTGGAGTTACATTGTGTTGTTTAAGTGTTCCCTTTATTATATATATATATTATATAAATTGTGGACAGACTTCCCGGTATCGCCCCTTTTTTACACCATCCCCAAAATACATAAGGACGCACAGAGGCCACCGGGCAGACCAATCATCTCAGCCCGGGGGTCTCTGTGCGAGCCTGTCGCAATCTTTTTGGACTGCTTTTTACAACCATGCATACAGGGCACTTTTACCCATCTTAAAGATTCTGCCACGCTCCTATATAAATTTTCCTCCCTCGACCAGGTACCAGTTGACATCACCTTGGCGACCATCGATGTCACGAGCCTATATACCTGCATCCCGCATACACAAGGGATGCAGGCAGTGAGACATTTGATCACTGGGAATGTGTTATATGAGGGGCCCGACATTGATTTTTTCATGTCCTTGCTAAACTTTACGTTGACTCATAACTTCTTTAGTTTTGATGGCCAGTTCTACAGGCAGCAGACGGGGTGTGCCATGGGGTCTTCCGTGGCACCCTCGTTCGCCAATGCATATATGTGGGAGGTGGAACGCAATTTGTTCTTCACCAATAGCCTGGTATCTAGTAGGTTGTTTCAATACTACAGGTACATAGACGATTTGTTTTTAATGTGGCTCGGTGAGGTAGCTGATTTACAAGAGATCGTTGAAACACACAATGCCACCGATAGCCCAATTAAATTAACACTGAGCAGTAGCCGCAGCGACATATGCTTCTTAGATTTGAGGATTTGCCTACAGGATGGCACAGTGGTGACATCTCTCTACAAAAAACCAACTGATCGTAACACCATCCTTAGATACGACAGTTGCCATCCATTATCCACTGTTAGGAGTGTGCCTTACTCTCAACTTTTGAGAGTGTGTAGAATTAACAGCAATATAGCTGAGAGGGACAAGCAACTAGACGAAATGGAATCTAGACTGCTTGCCAGAGGTTACCCCCGGCAATTATTGGCACAGGCTAGAAAAAAAGCCTTAAGTAAGAATAGAATTGAAAGCCTGATACCAAAGAGAGCAAAAAAATTGGGCGATGTCATACCCTGGGTGTGTGACTTCAATGCACACAGTAACCATACACAAAAGCAGGTAAAGAAACTATGGCCACTAGTAGTTACAGATCCCGATCTACCAATGTTTCGCCATCTGAGAGTCATGCCTAGCTTCATGAGAGGAAGGAGCATTAAGGACATGATAGTTAAAACAGACATGGCAAAATTTAAAGAAACATCAAAGCATTTCTTGCAACGTAAAAACGGTTGCTTCAAATGTACAGGGTGTACAACTTGCTCGCATATGTCGGTAGGAGATAGTATAACACATCCCTGTACAGGTAAAAAATTCCCCATTAAATGGCCATTAACCTGCACTACCAAATTTGTAGTATACGCCATCATCTGCCCGTGTGGCAGATACTACATTGGCAAGACTGAATGCCAATTTAAAATCAGGATGGCACAGCATAGGTTGGCCATCCGGAATGCTTTGGCATCAGGCAAGGGGGACCAACCCGTAGCAAAACACTTTGTCGAACACAGACATACCATGGCTACCTTTAAACACAGAATCATAGACCATGTGCCTGAGTCTATGCGAGGAGGTAATAGGGGAAAAAAACTCCTACAACTAGAGTCTAGATGGATCCATAGGTTAAACACACTTAGACCTGATGGGTTAAATGACAATCTGGGGCTTATTAACTTTATCTAAGACAGGATAGCTGTTCCTGTGTCTATAGTTAGCAGGATGACATAAAACATAAAATTTAAAATTTGCGCAGGATATCTGTAAAACTCCATGCTCAGTGTCGGCACCATTAGTATAAATATGAATAGAGTATGGTGGAGTCAAAAGGGTGGTTTCATCTGGGCATGTCAATGAGATATTGTGTTGTGTATTATTAACTGTCACTTTGTGTTTTTCACTAATTGCCTGAAATTTTTTAAAAAAAGTTGTGTATATGCACATGTTATTAATGTTTTATTGTCTAGCACTATTTTAAGAGAGTACACTAATTTTTATCTTCGTTGTATGATAATTGTATAGACACGGGAACAGTGACTCAAAGCAAAGTTCACGTCCCTGTATCACTAATGGGTGTTTACATCCCTCTCTGTTGCTAGGCAGCGGGCCCGTGGACGCGCCTCCAGGCGCCGACGCGTCACTTCCGCTGAGACGCTGAGGACGGCGGGCTGGGCGCCGGGATGGCGCGGCCACGGATGCACGCTGGATGGGATGTTCCTGAAGGAGGGTAAGTTCTATTTAAACACATTGTATTTTGCACTGCATTATTCCTGACGAAGGGGGAGACCCCGAAACGTTGAAGCACCATTACAATTTTTCACTTGTTTGAAGACTCTGAGTGCCGCCTCATTTGTCCTAGTTGGTATCCATCTGGTATTTATACCTGGAGGAGGGCACCGGAGCAAGTTAGCCCCATTGCTGGGACATAGCCTAGTGCCGGAGCATAGAACTGGCTATATATATATATATATAATAATTGTATACATATTTTCATGAATGCGTCTAGTGATCGCATTGGAAGCACTGCTGGTGTTCTTACCCTGGCCAATAGCGTGGATATTTATAATGTATTCCAGCTGCGGTTTCGTATTACGTAGCTGTTATGTAAACCCTAGCGAGGGTCTATATATTAATTGGGTGGGCTCTCCAGAGGCTTCAAGGCTGTCTAACTGATCACCTGTCGAAGCTGCGACACCCCCAAAAACCTTTCTTTTTTCTTCCTTTCTCTTAAATCTAACACTTTCTAAAAGCAGATAAATCCAATTACTCTGTTTCCCTTCAGGCAGAGAGAAAGAGAGAGATTAATGCTGGTGTTTTGGCAGCAATAGAAGAAATGGGTCACAAGAACAATGAAAAATTGCAGAAGAAAAGCTGATAAACCAGAATGTTTGGAGTAGGGAGCAGTTTGCAGGGTATTTAGTGTTAACACAAATGAAATGCATCCTTCCCATTAAAGCGCTGCCTTTATGGCTTCGGATGCTTGGTGTAGGTGTGCTGCTATCTAGATGCTTACGCAGGATGCTCCTGTTTTTTGCCCCTTTCAGCGGGAGGGTGGAGAAGTTCGGTATCCGGACTCCAGGTCGACAGCACAAAGGTCGACACACCTTAGGTCGACGCCAATTGGTCGACACACCTTAGGCCGACATGGACAAAAGGTCGACATGGACAAAAGGTCGACAGGAACAAGGTCGACATGGAAAAAGGTCGACATGAGTTTTTCACGTTTTTTTTCTTTTTTTGAACCTTTTCATACTTAACGATCCACGTGGACTACGATTGGAACGGTAAAGTGTGCCGAGCGAAGCGGTAGCGGAGCGAAGGCACCATGCCCGAAGCATGGCGAGTGAAGCGGTGCACTAATTGGGGTTCCCGGTCACTCTACGAAGAAAACGACACCAAAAAAACATAAAAAACTGTCGACCTTTTTCCATGTCGACCTTGTGTCCATGTCGACCTAAGGTGTGTCGACCAATTGGTGTCGACCTAAAGTGTGTCGACCTTTGTGCTGTCGACCCTCAGTCCCAGACCCGAGACGTTCTATTCTTCCACCATGAGGTGTGTGTGTCCACGATCAGATGACCTTATTGGTAGTCTTCCTGTAACATGATCTCCAGTGGACACTGTAGGCCCACCAATCTGAAACGCTTATGTTTAGTGATAGTACATGAAAAGACTTATAGCTGGTTAATGTGTGCATGTCACACCAAAACCGATCCCATGAGGACAATCACCCTACATGGAAATGGCCACAATCTTTATTTTAAGGAAAGAAGTATACCTGGCAACTCCATGCCACAGGGGAACTTGGATACCAAAGCTAGATCACAAATACCAAAGGTCCTCAACTCATGGTCTGGCGCCCCCAGGGGGTACAGCATGCAGAGGGTACTGGCAGCCGGATTTCCTCCTCAGCTGGGAATTCCAACCAGAGAGATCAGGGCCCTAATCTCCACAGTGAAGATCCGCTGCAGATGATGGTGACACAACCTCATCCTCTTCACTGTTGGGGCAGAAGGGATGTGTCCTTTGTGACAGATGTTGTCACAGGGGTTTACCTACTAAGCAAGCCGCTGCTTCTTTCTGTGGTTAGGCATAAAATTAGAAAGGGCAACCATTTTAATATCTAAACATGGGGTGTCTTGCTGGTAAAAGCGTTTTTGGTCTTAAACACGCCGGGAAGCTGTGTTTTTTTTTTTTCAAGTCGCTAACTGTGGAACCACTTACTGTGGAACCATTCTTTTGTCTACTTGACCTACCAGATACTTTGGTTCAATGGTCCATAAGACCTTCTCCCAGTGCTCAGTAGCTCAGTAGCCCAGTGCTGGTGCTTCATGGCCCTGACCAGCCTCTTTTTCATTACTGCAGATCAGCTGTAAGTTTTTATTCCATTACTTTTTCTATAACTCTGCAATGTACATTATTTTTTGCTGTATTTTTTAGTTCAACCTCTTGCAGTTTACCGCTTACATTTGTGACGTTTCAGATTACCCACTGGACCTGAATTGCTTAACTTTCAATAAACAAATAAAATAAGAATTTACTTACCGATAATTCTATTTCTCGGAGTCCGTAGTGGATGCTGGGGTTCCTGAAAGGACCATGGGGAATAGCGGCTCCGCAGGAGACAGGGCACAAAAGTAAAGCTTTTACAGGTCAGGTGGTGTGTACTGGCTCCTCCCCCCATGACCCTCCTCCAGACTCCAGTTAGGTACTGTGCCCGGACGAGCGTACACAATAAGGGAGGATTTTGAATCCCGGGTAAGACTCATACCAGCCACACCAATCACACCGTACAACTTGTGATCTAAACCCAGTTAACAGTATGATAACAGAGGAGCCTCTGAAAGATGGCTTCCTAAACAATAACCCGAATTAGTTAACAATAACTATGTACAAGTATTGCAGATAATCCGCACTTGGGATGGGCGCCCAGCATCCACTACGGACTCCGAGAAATAGAATTATCGGTAAGTAAATTCTTATTTTCTCTATCGTCCTAAGTGGATGCTGGGGTTCCTGAAAGGACCATGGGGATTATACCAAAGCTCCCAAACGGGCGGGAGAGTGCGGATGACTCTGCAGCACCGAATGAGAGAACTCCAGGTCCTCCTTTGCCAGGGTATCAAATTTGTAAAAATTTACAAACGTGTTCTCCCCTGACCACGTAGCTGCTCGGCAGAGTTGTAATGCCGAGACCCCTCGGGCAGCCGCCCAAGATGAGCCCACCTTCCTTGCGGAATGGGCCTTAACAGATTTAGGCTGTGGCAGGCCTGCCACAGAATGTACAAGTTGAATTTTGTTACAAAACCAACGAGCAATCGACTGCTTAGAAGCAGGTGCACCCAACTTGTTGGGTGCATACAGTATAAACAGCGAGTCAGATTTTCTGACTCCAGCCGTCCTTTAAATGTATATTTTTAAGGCTCTGACAACGTCCAACAACTTGGAGTCCTTCAAGTCGTCTGTAGCCGCAGGCACTACAATAGGCTGGTTCAGGTGAAACGCTGATACCACCTTAGGGAGAAAATGCGGACGCGTCCGCAGCTCTGCCCTATGTCGAATGGAAAATTAAATAAGGGCTTTTATAAGACAAAGCCGCCAGTTCAGATACTCTCCCGGCCGAAGCCAGGGCCAGTAACATAGTCACTTTCCATGTGAGATATTTCAAATCCACATTCTTTAGTGGTTCAAACCAATTGGATTTGAGGAAATCTAAAACTACATTTAGATCCCACGGTGCCACCTTAGGCACCACAGGAGGCTGTATATGCAGTACTCCTTTGATAAAAATCTGGACCTCAGGGACTGAGGCCAATTCTTTGTGGAAGAATATTGATAGGGCCGAAATTTGAACCTTAATAGATCCCAATTTGAGACCCATAGACAATCCTGATTGCAGGAAATGTAGGAAAACGACCCAGTTGAAATTCCTCCATCGGAGCACTCCGCTGCTCGCACCACGCAACATATTTTCGCCAAATACGGCGATAATGCTTCGCGGTGACTTCCTTCCTTGCCTTTATCAAGGTAGGAATGACTTCTTCTGGAATGCCTTTTCCTTTTAGGATCTGGCATTCAACGCCATGCCGTCAAACGCAGCCGCGGTAAGTCTTGAAAAAGACAAGGACCCTGCTGAAACAGGTCCCTTCTCAGAAGTAGAGGCCACGGATCGTCCGTGACCATCTCTTGAAGTTCCGGGTACCAAGTCCTTCTTGGCCAATCCGGAGCCACTAGTCTTACTCCTCTTTGCCGTATAATCCTCAATACCTTTGGTATGAGAGGCAGAGGAGGAAACACATATACCGACTGGTACACCCAAGGTGTTACCAGCGCGTCCACAGCTATTGCCTGCGGATCTCTTGACCTGGCGCAATACCTGTCCAGTGTTTTGTTGAGGCGAGATGCCATCATGTCCACCATTGGTTTTACCCAACGGTTTAATAGCATGTGGAAAACTTCTGGATGAAGTCCCCACTCTCCCGGGTGAAGGTCGTGTCTGCTGAGGAAGTCTGCTTCCCAGTTGTCCACGCCCGGGATGAATACTGCTGACAGTGCTATCACGTGATTCTCCGCCCAGCGAAGGATCCTGGCAGCTTCTGCCATTGCCCTCCTGCTTCTTGTGCCGCCCTGTCTGTTTACATGGGCGACTGCCGTGATGTTGTCCGACTGGATCAACACCGGTCTTCCTTGAAGCAGAGGTTCCGCCTGGCTTAGAGCATTGTAGATTGCTCTTAGTTCCAGAATGCTTATGTGAAGAGACTTTTTCAGGCTCGACCACACTCCCTGGAAATTTCTTCCCTGTGTGACTGCTCCCCAGCCTCTCAGGCTGGCATCCGTGGTCACCAGGATCCAATCCTGCCTGCCGAATCTGCGGCCCTCCAATAGATGAGCCTCCTGCAACCACCACAGAAGGGATACCCTTGTCCTCGGCGACAGGGTTATCCGCAGGTGCATCTGAAGATGCGACCCTGACCATTTGTCCAACAGATCCCTTTGCATGGAATCTGCCGAAAGGGATTGCTTCGTAAGAAGCTACCATTTTTTCCCAGGACTCTTGTGCATTGATGTACAGACACCTTTCCTGGTTTTAGGAGGTTCCTGACCAGGTCAGATAACTCCTTGGCTTTTTCTTCGGGAAGAAAAACCTTTTTCTGAACTGTGTCCAGAATCATCCCCAGGAACAGCAGACGAGTTGTCGGCATTAATTGGGATTTTGGAATATTCAGAATCCATCCGTGCTGCTTTAGCACCTCTTGAGATAGTGCTAAACCCATCTCTAGCTGTTCTCTGGACCTTGCCCTTATTAGGAGATCGTCCAAGTATGGGATAATTAATACGCCTTTTCTTCGAAGAAGAAATATTATCTCGGCCATTACCTTTGTAAAGACCCGAGGTGCCGTGGACAAACCAAACGGCAGCGTCTGAAACTGATAGTGACAGTTTTGTACAACGAACCTGAGGTACCCCTGGTGTGAGGGGTAATTGGAACGTGGAGATACGCATCCTTGATGTCCAAGGATACCATAAAGTCCCCTTCTTCCAGGTTCGCTATCACTGCTCTGAGTGACTCCATCTTGAACTTGAACTTCTTTATGTATAGGTTCAAGGACTTCAGATTTAGAATAGGCCTTACCGAGCCATCCGGCTTCGGTACCACAAATAGAGTGGAATAATACCCCTTCCCTTGTTGTAGAAGAGGTACCTTGACTATCACCTGCTGAGAATACAGCTTGTGAATGGCTTCCAAAACCGTCTCCCTTTCTGAGGGGGACGTTGGTAAAGCAGACTTCAGGAAACGGCGAGGTGGCTCTGTCTCTAATTTCAACCTGTACCCCTGAGATATTATCTGCAGGATCCAGGGATTTACCTGCGAGTGAGCCCACTGCGCGCTGTAATTTTTGAGACGACCGCCTACCGCCCCCGAGTCCGCTTGCGAAGCCCCAGCGTCATGCTGAGGCTTTTGTAGAAGCCGGGGAGGGCTTCTGTTCCTGGGAAGGAGCTGCCTGTTGCTGTCTCTTCCCTCGTCCTCTGCCTCGTGGCAGATATGAATAGCCCTTTGCTCTCTTATTTTTAAAGGAACGAAAGGGCTGCGGTTGAAAGGTCGGTGCCTTTTTCTGTTGGGGAGTGACTTGAGGTAGAAAGGTGGATTTCCCGGCCGTAGCCGTGGCCACCAAATCCGATAGACCGACCTCAAATAACTCCTCTACGCATCGCCTGTCCACTGTCGTGTCCATAAAGCTCTTCTGGCCGAAATGGACATAGCACTTACCCGTGATGCCAGTGTGCAGATATCTCTCTGTGCATCACGCATATAAAGAAATGCATCCTTTATTTGTTCTAACGACAGTAAAATATTGTCCCTGTCCAGGGTATCAATATTTTCGATCAGGGACTCTGACCAAACTACCCCAGCACTGCACATCCAGGCAGTCGCAATAGCTGGTCGTAGTATAACACCTGCATGTGTGTATATACCTTTTTGGATATTTTCCATCCTCCTATCTGATGGATCTTTAAGTGCGTCCGTCTCAGGAGAGGGTAACGCCACTTGTTTTGATAAGCGTGTTAGCGCTTTGTCCACCCTAGGAGGTGTTTCCCAGCGCTCCCTAACCTCTGGCGGGAAAGGGTATAAAGCCAATAACTTCTTTGAAATTAGCAGTTTTTTATCGGGGCACCCCACGCTTCATCACACACGTCATTTAATTCTTCTGATTCGGTAAAAACTACTGGTAGTTTTTTCACACCCCACATAATACCCTGTTTAGTGGTACCTGTAGTATCAGCTAAATGTAACATCTCCTTTATTGCCAAAATCATATAACGTGTGGCCCTACTGGAAAATACGGTTGATTCGTCACCTTCACCACCGGAATCAGTGCCTGTGTCTGGGTCTGTGTCGACCGACTGAGGCAAGGGACGTTTTACAGCCCCTGACGGTGTTTGAGGCGCCTGGACAGACACTAATTGAGTGTCCGGCCGCCTCATGTCGGCAAACGACTGCTTAAGCGAGTTGACGCTATCCCGTAATTCCACAAATAAAGGCATCCATTCTGGTGTCGACCCCCTAGGAGGTGACATCCTCATATTTGGCAATTGCTCCGCCTCCACACCAATAACGTCCTCATACATGTCGACACACACGTACCGACACACAGCAGACACACAGGGAATGCTCTATACAAAGACAGGACCCACTAGCCCTTTGGGGAGACAGAGGGAGAGTCTGCCAGCACACACCAAAAAACGCTATATATGACAGGGATAGCCTTATGATTAAGTGCTCCCTTATAGCTGCTTTTATATTAATATATTGCCATTTATTCTGCCCCCCCTCTCTGTTATACCCTGTTTCTGTAGTGCAGTGCAGGGGAGAGACCTGGGAGCCTTCCTGACCAGCGGAGCTGTGACAGAAAATGGCGCCGTGTGCTGAGGAGATAGGCCCCGCCCCTTTTTCGGCGGGCTCGTCTCCCGCTATTTAGTACATTTAGGCAGGGGTAAATATCTCCATATAGCCTCTGGGGCTATATGTGAGGTATTTTTAGCCTTTTTAAAGGTTTTCATTTGCCTCCCAGGGCGCCCCCCCCCAGCGCCCTGCACCCTCAGTGACTGCCGTGTGAAGTGTGCTGAGAGGAAAATGGCGCACAGCTGCAGTGCTGTGCGCTACCTTAAGAAGACTGCAGGAGTCTTCAGCCGCCGATTCTGGACCTCTTCTTGCTTCAGCATCTGTGAGGGGGCCGGCGGCGTGGCTCCGGTGACCATCCAGGCTGTACCTGTGATCGTCCCTCTGGAGCTTCATGTCCAGTAGCCAAGAAGCCAATCCATCCTGCACGCAGGTGAGTTCACTTCTTCTCCCCTCTGTCCCTCGTTGCAGTGATCCTGTTGCCAGCAGGAATCACTGTAAAATAAAAAACCTAAGCTAAACTCTCTAAGCAGCTCTTTATGAGAGCCACCTAGAATTGCACCCTTCTCGGCCGGGCACAAAAATCTAACTGGAGTCTGGAGGAGGGTCATGGGGGGAGGAGCCAGTACACACCACCTGACCTGTAAAAGCTTTACTTTTGTGCCCTGTCTCCTGCGGAGCCGCTATTCCCCATGGTCCTTTCAGGAACCCCAGCATCCACTTAGGACGATAGAGAAATATAATATAATGTGGCATATACTGTACCACATTCAAGCATGAAACACGAGGGGCTGCAGTTTTCTCTGGGCCGCAATCGATATCTTTTGCTTTTATACTGTTTTCTACACCAAGGCTTTAATCTGTCAGTACCCAAACGCCATGGGAACCTACCTGAGAGCACATCGTGGTGTACAAGCGTGTAAAAGCTTCAGGGATGCTGTGCAGTCATGTGTACACAGCAACAAATGCGACATGTCACTGTAGGAGTCCTGCAGGGGGTCTTACATAAGAGTGCGGCCCCCAACTGTGCTGAGCTACAGTATGTGTCTCACTTCTCTTGGAGCTGTGGGGAAAAAAAACACTTCGAATCACTCTTAAAGTCGGTACTCTCATCTGAGGGGATCTGGAGCTATCTGCCCTATATTAGGACTCCGTTGAAAGGGTATCCTGGTCTGCAGCTGGAGCAGAGGGAGGCAGCCAATTTATCGGTTGTCAGGATCCCGGCTGCCAGGAGACAGATGCCAGAATACCGGCGGTCGAAATACTAACCGCCGGCCGAAATCCCCACTCGGGTGGTGGCCCGAGCAGAAATTATTGCAACATGTGGAGCTAGCAGAGATGGAATATATACATTGACAGCATCACTGAAAGGCCGCGAGAGCACTGAGAGATATAATGGTGGCTGTCAAAGGGTTCACCGTAGAAGGCCTCCATCGATGGTTTCCATCAATTGTAGGATATCATTGAGGGAGAAACATTTACAGTTTGAATCATCTATGAGCGTTCCAGCAGTGGGTTATGGAAAGGTGTCAGTCTGATCACTGAAAGGGAATAGAGCTGATCAGCATGACGGGGAGCAAGACTAAGCACCGGGTGGGTGGGTTTGTGGGGAATTGCTGCATCTCTACCATTGTGGGCAGAGAACCTTTGGAGTCCATTAATGTTTGCTAGCCACTGATTGCCATACTAATGGAGAGACTAGGAATCGGTGACAGACTGAGAAAGCACTCAGGAATAGGGTTTTTTTTTTATTAAAGATTTTACTTGGGAAGTTACATAGAGACTGGAGGACACCAAGAAAGTGAAAGGTCACTGGAAGACCAAGCGTACATAGGACTGGGAAGACTGGAGCAACTGGGCAGTCACAGAGGGACTGGGAGATCACATAAGGAAATAGGATTCAATAGATTGTTGTTGAAGGTTTTTGGTTTTACAGTATCACTGTACTAGGGCGTTAATATTTTAATTAGTTTTTTTTACATAGTAGATTAAAAAAAGAAGAGACAACAAAGGCCCTCATTCCGAGTTGATCGCATGTAGCAACTTTTTGCTGCTCGCCGGGCAACGACGCCCGTGCGCAGTGCAGCCCCGACCCGTTCGCACCGCAGCGAAGAACCGCTGCGTGCGAATGGGTCGGAATGACCCCCAAAGACTCTTTAAATGAGTAACAACTAGTAAAACAATGGCCAGGGAGTTTATACAGGGAGTCACTGCATAAAAACTGAATGAATTAATAAATTAACATAAATAGGAATCAGATAGAATGGTCTACCCAAAGAATTGGATGAACAGGTATATGGTTAATACTTTGAGATGTAAATATTGTTTAGGTCCCTATATATATTCGTGATGCAAACTGTCATCTACTAGACCCCGCACTGCTCCTCTGAGCATGTGTAGTGATGTCCTGTGTCAGCCCTTTACTGCGCTCACACTGTGATTTTAATAAATTATAAGCAGTGGCTGAAGAAACTGAAATTGCGGTGTAGAAATTACTATTCGCTTTGTCACTTTCTGGTACGGGTGAGATCTGTCCTAACATGGACACTGTAGTGAGAGCTAGGGTTTCCTGTGTCACTTTCTGGTACGGGTGAGATCTGTCCTAACATGGACACTGTAGTGAGAGCTAGGGTTTCCTGTGTCACTTTCTGGTACGGGTGAGATCTGTCCTAACATGGACACTGTAGTGAGAGCTAGCGTTACCTGTGTCACTTTCTGGTATGGATGAGATATGTCCTAACATGGACACCGTAGTGAGAGGTAGGGTTTCCTGTGTCACTTTCTGGTATGGAGGAGATATGTCCTAACATGCACACCGTAGTGAGAGGTAGGGTTTCCTGTGTCACTTTCTGGTATGGATGAGATATGTCCTAACATGGACACCGTAGTGAAAGGTAACGGTACCTGTGTCACTTTCTGGTATGGATGAGATATGTCCTAACATGGACACCGTAGTGAGAGGTAGGGTTTCCTGTGTCACTTTCTGGTACTGATGAGATCTGTCCTAACATGGACACTGTAGTGAGAGCTAGCGTTACCTGTGTCACTTTCTGGTATGGATGAGATATGTCCTAACATGGACACCGTAGTGAGAGGTAGCGTTACCTGTGTCACTTTCTGGTATGGATGAGATATGTCCTAACATGGACACCGTAGTGAGAGGTAGCGTTACCTGTGTCACTTTCTGGTATGGGTGAGATCTGTTCTAACATGGACACTGTAGTGAGAGCTAGCGTTACCTGTGTCACTTTCTGGTATGGATGAGATACTGTATGTCCTAACATGGACACTGTAGTGAGAGGTAGCGTTACCTGTGTCACTTTCTGGTACGGGTGAGATCTGTCCTAACATGGACACCGTAGTGAGAGCTAGCGTTACCTGTGTCACTTTCTGGTATGGATGAGATCTGTCCTAACATGGACACTGTAGTTAGAGCTAGGGTTTCCTGTGTCACTTTCTGGTATGGATGAGATATGTCCTAACATGGACACCGTAGTGAGAGGTAGGGTTTCCTGTGTCACTTTCTGGTACTGATGAGATCTGTCCTAACATGGACACTGTAGTGAGAGCTAGCGTTACCTGTGTCACTTTCTGGTATGGATGAGATATGTCCTAACATGGACACCGTAGTGAGAGGTAGCGTTACCTGTGTCACTTTCTGGTATGGATGAGATATGTCCTAACATGGACACCGTAGTAAGAGGTAGCGTTACCTGTGTCACTTTCTGGTATGGATGAGATATGTCCTAACATGGACACCGTAGTGAGAGGTAGGGTTTCCTGTGTCACTTTCTGGTATGGATGAGCTATGTCCTAACATGGACACCGTAGTGAGAGGTAGGGTTTCCTGTGTCACTTTCTGGTATGGATGAGATCTGTCCTAACATAGACACTGTAGTGAGAGCTAGCGTTACCTGTGTCACTTTCTGGTAATGATGTGTCCTATCGTGGACACTGTATTGCAAGCTAGTGTTACCTGTGTCTGGTATGGATGAGATATAACCTAACATGGACACCGTAGTGAGAGGTAGCATTACATGTGTCACTTTCTGGTAATGATATGTCCTATCGTGGACACTGTAGGGAGAGCTAGCGTTACCTGTTTCACTTTCTGGTATGGATGAGATTTGTCCTAACATGGACACTGTAGTGAGAGGTAGCGTTACCTGTGTGACTTTCTGGTATGGATGAGATATGTCCTAACATGGACACCGTAGTGAGAGGTAGCGTTACCTGTATCACTTTCTGGTACTGATGAGATCTGTCCTAACATGGACACCGTAGTGAGAGGTAGGGTTTCCTGTGTCACTTTCTGGTAATGATATGTCCTAACGTGGACACTGTATTGAGAGCTAGCGTTACCTGTGTCACTTTCTGGTATGGATGAGATATGTCCCTACTAGAGATGAGCGTCTCTGGCATCACTCATACTGGAAGATGAGAATATGTCAGATGTTTGTAGAAGCTTTCCCAGTTCTCTGGTGTGATACTGCTGGTATAAATCCTCTGCGTTTAGCCATGACGCAGTAAAGTTCATGCCAGGTTCTACACCGCTACAATGCATCTACAGCTGTTATTAACTTTTGTTTGCTTTGAAAAAATAAACTGTACATTCAAGGTCTCCGGAGATATCATGGGAGCCTCTCCGTTTCCTGTTATTAAATAAATGAAATGATGTTCTTTTGGCAGGGATAAAGTGTGAATCAGATTGATATACTGTATGACAAGTAATCTATTGCTTTTTATCACTGTAATTACTCAGATGATGTAGCTGTTGGAGCAGCCTGATTAGGTAGCTGTGCGGGCCTGTGTCGCCGTGACTCTCCGAGCTATTGTTGTAGCTCCGTAAACCTTATTCGGGGCTTGTGCATCTGAGCCTGTGCCTCGTCTTATGCGTCCTACACATGGCGGTAGCATGGAGCCCCCGAATTTAGGCCTGCTAATATGTTCTGCTGTTTACTACTGATTTACAGGCTGAAATTGGACTGTCTCCAGAATGGCTTATTTAAATAAGATGGTGCAACCCTGAGATCACTGTGCTTCTATAAGTCACAGCACTAACATAGCGCTGCACTAATGTGCACTATTATGTGGGAGGAGCTATCACCAGACTCGGGAAGAGATATTTGTTATCTCCAAGACATCTGATGTCTGAAAAACGGTAATCGGTCTATAGGTCTACACTAAAAAGGTCTACAGTCAAAAGGTCGACCACTAATAGTTGACATGCATTAGGTCGGCAAGGTGAAAAGGTCAACTTGTACAAGGTAGACAGTTCAAATGGTCGACAGGTCAAAAGGTCGACGTGACAATCGTCGACACAAGTTTTATATATTTACATTTTACAACTTTTTCATACTTTACCATCCACGTGGACTATAATCGGACCACATTAGTGGTCAACCTTTTTAGTGTAGATCTAATGATTCACGCCCATGAAAAAACATTACACAAAACCATATTATTGTACGTCTATGTCTTTCTTATGTCTTCGGACAATTCTGTAAGGAGCAGATAGAGGGCCTTTAAATATTTAAATCTATTCAGTCCTATGAAACAAAATCTTGGTGATTCCCCCCCCCCCCCCTTTTTTTTCACAAGTAAACATTTTGGGGGGTAATCAATAGTTTGAAAAGTCACTTGGGTGTCTGTTTTTTCCTATCTAATAGACAGGAAAAAAACAGACACCCAACCGACTTTTCAAAAAATTTAATTCCACCCATTGTTTGGGGGTTTTTTGCATTACTTTTTCCAGTCGCTGGTGATTTTACATAAAAGTATTCCTCTATTAACTCATTTCCCTGTCTGTCTCGCTCATCTTCTCTCTGTAGGTTAGTTGTGTTTCCTTAAAATTACAATGTTAAGCTGCATAATTACCTTCTGGAAGTTCTCCCGTCAGCAGCGCACTTTAGGATTTAATTAGGGTTAGAAAAGATCAAGACTCCAGCGGGATCCTAGCTCCCAGCTCTTTGTCTCCCCTGTAAGATGTATGAGGGCCCTCTAAGCATCCTCTCATCCCTGGTGAGACCAGCTCCCCGCCTACTAGATGTAACTCAGCAGCCACATGGTAATGAAAATAGCAATCCCTATTGAATGGCTGCAGAAATAAATAGATAGCAGGACATCCGCCTCCATCAGCCGCTTCCATTAATTGTGAATAGACGGTAATTGTGGAGACTGTACTCCGCTTTGATGCTTCTTCAGATCTTTGCTGAGCTTTATAGTTCTATAAAAGGTGGCTGGATCTAGTGAGTGGAACGCGTTCCTTTACCGTCTTGGTGATACTTAGAATATAGCTTCAGTGTCGGTCGTAGTACTGTAGGTGGGGTCATGCGGGCAGAGTGTGGTCAGTCTGCATGGTGATTGGTCGCTTTTTGTCGTGACAAGGAGTGAAAGGCCAATCAGAATCTCCTAAGCTTGTGGGGAAAAAATATATTTTTGATTTGTTATAGTTTGCATATTTATTGGATGCTACATTATTTGGGGGTTCATTTAATGATTATTGCATGGAACACGTATGTAACTACTCCTCCTCCTCGTCATCATCGTGATTGCAGTGGGAATTTTTATTTTTATTTTGATTGAATCCACATCATTATTTTGGCATCTAAAAATGTCTAGAGCTATCGGGGTCACTATTTACTCCGGCAGCCCGTCCTGGTGTAGCCTCCAGTTATGCTTTACCTTTATGTTTAAAAATCTACATGTGTCCACTTACATCTAGCCTCCCTGCCTGTTAAACATCCCTTGTAGGCACGCCATGTCGTGGCATTACTCGGTAGCGCAGAGCGTCTTTACGTGGACGTTCACCATTAAAATGCGTCTTATGTGCAAAACGATGCAGATAGGACACTCAGCTTATAGTGATTAACATATGTGGCATGTCGGTATTCTGAGTGTGACCGCGGCTGTATCTGTATATAAAATGTTACTTACAATGTCAGTGGCTTTTTTCTAATATAGGCTGCATATCATTTTAATCAGCAGAGTCTGCTTGTGCCTCCATTTTGCATAGCAATGCGAATAAGACGTATTTTCGGCAGAAAGAGTACGCCCGGCGCTAAGGGAGGTGCACGGGACCTTCGGCTCCTGCTGCGTGGCGTATTCAGGCAAGATGTATGAGGACACATCTGTATGTACGCATACATGGTTTTCCTTTTGCCTGTTTTGGGGGCCAGCCAATACCCCCTTCATTTTAGAAAGTTGTAAGCTGATGAAAAAAAAAATATTGCAGTGATGCATTTAATTTTACCGACGCTCGGAGTTGACTTTTTAACAAACGGGTAACAGGTATGTTTTGGTACACGTGCCGCTACTAGGCATGTACTGTACTTTCACCTTGCTCAGCTGCCATAATATACACTTCTAATGTATATGTTGCATCTATAGGACTAATTCAGAGTTGATCGCAGCAGCAAATTTGATTTGTTAGCAGTTGGGCAAAACCATGTGCACTGCAGGTGGGGCAGATGTAACATGTGCAGAGAGAGTTAGATTTGGTGGGTTATTTTGTTTCTGTGCAGAGTAAATACTGGCTGCTTTATTTTTACACTGCAATTTAGATTTCAGATTGAACACACCACACCCAAATCTAACTCTCTCTGCACATGTTATATCTGCCCCCCTGCAGTGCACATGGTTTTGCCCAACTGCTAACAAATTTGCTGCTGCGATCAACTCAGAATTACCCCCTTTGTTGCCATGTTAATCAATCTGATAATAAATGGATTCCAGAATCGTGAAAGGATATACCCCTGCACCATATGCCAATTATTTCTATGATTTATTATTAAACATAAAACTGAAAGGTGGGATTCACGTGTTATACATGAGGTCTGGAGTGTTTCATCATTAAGAAGCTGATTCTGTGCTGGACAAAGCAGCGCACCCGTCTGTGTCTTTTTCCGCAGTCGCGTCTGCAACTGTACGCTAAGCGGTGTCATCAGCCCATCCTTGCCCAATACGGCCCCTAATGCTGAGTGCACACTGGCCGATATATCCACCGTTCCATCGAACGGCAGATATATCGCTGGCCCGTCAACCACTGCGTACCAGCAATATGTCTGTGAACGTCGGCCCTGCAGCACACACGATGACCAATTTATCTACAGATGTATTGGTGCATCGTTGTGTGTGTATGCCGTACACATGCTGCAGCAGCCGGCGGTGATTGAGGGCTGAACTGGGCCGGCGTATGTAAATGCCAGCCCAGTTCGTGACGCCAGTCACGAAGGATCGGGCAGTGTGTATGCACAACACACTGCCCGATCTGGCTATAGATATATCTGCAGATCCATTGATCTGCAGATAAATCTAGCAGTGAGTACCCAGCTTAACGATGATGATGTGTACAACTTTTTATCACCTGATAATGAATCACTAAAGGTGCATGTGATTAGGCTGTTCACGCCCGCCTATACTATTTCGCAAGAAACGGCAGGAAATAAAAGCATGAACAGTGTGTAATATGTGAGTCGAACTGTGGGAGGTGAAAAAATATTTCATTTACTTTCGCCTACGATTGCTGCTGCTTGAATTACCCCCTTCCCCCTCCCCCCCCCCCCCCACCTCATCTGTAAGGCACGTGTGTCAAAATGGCGGCGTTCCATGCTTACTCTTGATTCCAGTTCTAGTATTTCAGCATGTTGACATTCGTGTAGAACTTTCACAACATCTTAGAGTGACTACAGCAGAATGGAATGAACCAGTCTTCTGTGTGTGGGGTGGTAATTCCCCTCGTACACAATAATTACGGCTGAAGCTTGGCAGCAATTCAGTGCGTTTGTGTTTATTTATACAGCAAGTAGAACAATGTGTAATCTTCACCAGGATTCCAGATAATGAGCCCCACTGCAGCTGGTGATCACATGACATGTACAGTATGTCCTCGTGTTGGCGTGCAATGATGGGTGACTTGTTCTCCCACGTAGACCCTAGTCATCTTTTTTGGGTTATGGGTTTTGGAGTTGTCTCATATAAATCATCTAAATTATAGATCTGAGATACAGGGGCAGATGTATTAAGCATTGGAGAGAGATAAAGTACCAGCCAATCGGCTCCTACAGTAACTTCCATGCCACAGGTTGCGTCAGTCTGGCTGGCTGCTACTTTATCTCCATCCACTTTATTCTTGTCCATGGCTTAAGGGGGGTACACACGGAGAGATCCGTGCTTAAAATCTAAGCAATCTTGCTAGATTGCTTAGATTTTAAGCACGGATCTGCCGTGTGTATGCCCCCCAGCGATAGCGATGCGCGGCCCCGCGCATCGCTATCGCCGGTGCTAGATTGAGCCTGCATGCAGGCTCAATCTAGCGGGTCGCTCACTTCACCGTTGTGTGAAGTGAGCGCCCCCCCGTCGGCTTGCCCCCTCGCTCAGCACATTGCGCTGTGCTGAGCGGGGAGAGAGATGTGTGCTGAGCGGTCTGTGTTAATATCGCTCAGCACACATCTCTCCCGTGAGTACCCCCCTTTAGTAAATAGACCCCAAATCTCTCTCCATTTTATCTCTCTCCAAGCGTAGATGCATATGCCCCACAATCATCTGGTGATAGCATTTATTAGACTTTCTGTTAGATCGACAGTGTCTAGGTCGACCAGTATAGGTCGACAGGATTGGAAGGTCGACGAGGTTTCTAGGTCGACAGGTCAAAAGGTCGACATGAGGTTTTTTTGGGGGGGTTTTGGTCACTTTCTTCGTAGAGTGACCGGGAACCACAATTAGTGCCCCGTGTCCCCTCGCATGGCTCGCTTCGCTCGCCATGCTTCGGGCAAGGTGCTTCGCTCTGCTACCGCTTCGCTCGGCGCAGATTACCGCTCCAACCGTAGTCCACGTGGATCGTTAAGTATGAAAAAGTTACAAAAAAGAAAAAAAAAATGAAAAATTCATGTCGACCTAGAAACCCTGTCAACCTTTCAGCCCTGTTGACCTAGTGACTGTCGACCTAAACATTGTTGACCTAGACAGTGTCGATCTTAAGACCGGGTCCCGTTAATGTAGCCTATGCATGTTGGAGACTTTCAGGAACTCTCTGGGGAAATACACGGCAAACAATGTAAATCAATATAGCTGCGCGGGTAACTGCCTTGTCCTGGCCCCTGCGGAAACTCCTGGGGGGCGCAAAGGGAACTGCAGGTAAAGAGACTGACAGTGTCAACTAGCCACAACCTCCAATGCCCCTGTTCCCTCCTGACCGAGAATGGCATCACTAAGACTATATCCAAATGTTGCTGTGGTGACTGGCCGTGCACTGCTCTGCTTCTGGCTGCTGTTATAGGCTATGTAGGGAATAGGTTATAGGGATTATCTATGCTTTTCCATACAGAATAACATGCAAATATAATAAAATTTCTCTATCGTCCTAAGTGGATGCTGGGGTTCCTGAAAGGACCATGGGGAATAGCGGCTCCGCAGGAGACAGGGCACAAAAGTAAAGCTTTTACAGGTCAGGTGGTGTGTACTGGCTCCTCCCCCTATGACCCTCCTCCAGACTCCAGTTAGATTTTTGTGCCCGGCCGAGAAGGGTGCAATTCTAGGTGGCTCTCATAAAGAGCTGCTTAGAGAGTTTAGCTTAGGTTTTTTATTTTACAGTGATTCCTGCTGGCAACAGGATCACTGCAACGAGGGACAGAGGGGAGAAGAAGTGAACTCACCTGCGTGCAGGATGGATTGGCTTCTTGGCTACTGGACATGAAGCTCCAGAGGGACGATCACAGGTACAGCCTGGATGGTCACCGGAGCCACGCCGCCGGCCCCCTCACAGATGCTGAAGCAAGAAGAGGTCCAGAATCGGCGGCTGAAGACTCCTGCAGTCTTCTTAAGGTAGCGCACAGCACTGCAGCTGTGCGCCATTTTCCTCTCAGCACACTTCACACGGCAGTCACTGAGGGTGCAGGGCGCTGGGGGGGGGCGCCCTGGGAGGCAAATGAAAACCTTTAAAAAGGCTAAAAATACCTCACATATAGCCCCAGAGGCTATATGGAGATATTTACCCCTGCCTAAATGTACTAAATAGCGGGAGACGAGCCCGCCGAAAAAGGGGCGGGGCCTATCTCCTCAGCACACGGCGCCATTTTCTGTCACAGCTCCGCTGGTCAGGAAGGCTCCCAGGTCTCTCCCCTGCACTGCACTACAGAAACAGGGTATAACAGAGA
Source organism: Pseudophryne corroboree (assembly GCF_028390025.1). NCBI lineage: Eukaryota > Metazoa > Chordata > Amphibia > Anura > Myobatrachidae > Pseudophryne > Pseudophryne corroboree. Next base: position 338,231,272 of record NC_086453.1, read on the forward strand.
GGGGGGGCAGAATAAATGGCAATATATTAATATAAGAGCAGCTATAAGGGAGCACTTAATCATAAGGCTATCCCTGTCATATATAGCGCTTTTTGGTGTGTGCTGGCAGACTCTCCCTCTGTCTCCCCAAAGGGCTAGTGGGTCCTGTCTTCGTATAGAGCATTCCCTGTGTGTCTGCTGTGTGTCGGTACGTGTGTGTCGACATGTATGAGGACGTTATTGGTGTGGAGGCGGAGCAATTGCCAAATATGAGGATGTCACCTCCTAGGGGGTCGACACCAGAATGGATGCCTTTATTTGTGGAATTACGGGATAGCGTCAACTCGCTTAAGCAGTCGTTTGCCGACATGAGGCGGCCGGACACTCAATTAGTGTCTGTCCAGGCGCCTCAAACACCGTCAGGGGCTGTAAAACGTCCCTTGCCTCAGTCGGTCGACACAGACCCAGACACAGGCACTGATTCCGGTGGTGAAGGTGACGAATCAACCGTATTTTCCAGTAGGGCCACACGTTATATGATTTTGGCAATAAAGGAGATGTTACATTTAGCTGATACTACAGGTACCACTAAACAGGGTATTATGTGGGGTGTGAAAAAACTACCAGTAGTTTTTACCGAATCAGAAGAATTAAATGACGTGTGTGATGAAGCGTGGGGTGCCCCGATAAAAAACTGCTAATTTCAAAGAAGTTATTGGCTTTATACCCTTTCCCGCCAGAGGTTAGGGAGCGCTGGGAAACACCTCCTAGGGTGGACAAAGCGCTAACACGCTTATCAAAACAAGTGGCGTTACCCTCTCCTGAGACGGACGCACTTAAAGATCCATCAGATAGGAGGATGGAAAATATCCAAAAAGGTATATACACACATGCAGGTGTTATACTACGACCAGCTATTGCGACTGCCTGGATGTGCAGTGCTGGGGTAGTTTGGTCAGAGTCCCTGATCAAAAATATTGATACCCTGGACAGGGACAATATTTTACTGTCGTTAGAACAAATAAAGGATGCATTTCTTTATATGCGTGATGCACAGAGAGATATCTGCACACTGGCATCACGGGTAAGTGCTATGTCCATTTCGGCCAGAAGAGCTTTATGGACACGACAGTGGACAGGCGATGCGTAGAGGAGTTATTTGAGGTCGGTCTATCGGATTTGGTGGCCACGGCTACGGCCGGGAAATCCACCTTTTCTACCTCAAGTCACTCCCCAACAGAAAAAGGCACCGACCTTTCAACCGCAGCCCTTTCGTTCCTTTAAAAATAAGAGAGCAAAGGGCTATTCATATCTGCCACGAGGCAGAGGACGAGGGAAGAGACAGCAACAGGCAGCTCCTTCCCAGGAACAGAAGCCCTCCCCGGCTTCTACAAAAGCCTCAGCATGACGCTGGGGCTTCGCAAGCGGACTCGGGGGCGGTAGGCGGTCGTCTCAAAAATTACAGCGCGCAGTGGGCTCACTCGCAGGTAAATCCCTGGATCCTGCAGATAATATCTCAGGGGTACAGGTTGAAATTAGAGACAGAGCCACCTCGCCGTTTCCTGAAGTCTGCTTTACCAACGTCCCCCTCAGAAAGGGAGACGGTTTTGGAAGCCATTCACAAGCTGTATTCTCAGCAGGTGATAGTCAAGGTACCTCTTCTACAACAAGGGAAGGGGTATTATTCCACTCTATTTGTGGTACCGAAGCCGGATGGCTCGGTAAGGCCTATTCTAAATCTGAAGTCCTTGAACCTATACATAAAGAAGTTCAAGTTCAAGATGGAGTCACTCAGAGCAGTGATAGCGAACCTGGAAGAAGGGGACTTTATGGTATCCTTGGACATCAAGGATGCGTATCTCCACGTTCCAATTACCCCTCACACCAGGGGTACCTCAGGTTCGTTGTACAAAACTGTCACTATCAGTTTCAGACGCTGCCGTTTGGTTTGTCCACGGCACCTCGGGTCTTTACAAAGGTAATGGCCGAGATAATATTTCTTCTTCGAAGAAAAGGCGTATTAATTATCCCATACTTGGACGATCTCCTAATAAGGGCAAGGTCCAGAGAACAGCTAGAGATGGGTTTAGCACTATCTCAAGAGGTGCTAAAGCAGCACGGATGGATTCTGAATATTCCAAAATCCCAATTAATGCCGACAACTCGTCTGCTGTTCCTGGGGATGATTCTGGACACAGTTCAGAAAAAGGTTTTTCTTCCCGAAGAAAAAGCCAAGGAGTTATCTGACCTGGTCAGGAACCTCCTAAAACCAGGAAAGGTGTCTGTACATCAATGCACAAGAGTCCTGGGAAAAAATGGTAGCTTCTTACGAAGCAATCCCTTTCGGCAGATTCCATGCAAAGGGATCTGTTGGACAAATGGTCAGGGTCGCATCTTCAGATGCACCTGCGGATAACCCTGTCGCCGAGGACAAGGGTATCCCTTCTGTGGTGGTTGCAGGAGGCTCATCTATTGGAGGGCCGCAGATTCGGCATACAGGATTGGATCCTGGTGACCACGGATGCCAGCCTGAGAGGCTGGGGAGCAGTCACACAGGGAAGAAATTCCCAGGGAGTGTGGTCGAGCCTGAAAAAGTCTCTTCACATAAGCATTCTGGAACTAAGAGCAATCTACAATGCTCTAAGCCAGGCGGAACCTCTGCTTCAAGGAAGACCGGTGTTGATCCAGTCGGACAACATCACGGCAGTCGCCCATGTAAACAGACAGGGCGGCACAAGAAGCAGGAGGGCAATGGCAGAAGCTGCCAGGATCCTTCGCTGGGCGGAGAATCACGTGATAGCACTGTCAGCAGTATTCATCCCGGGCGTGGACAACTGGGAAGCAGACTTCCTCAGCAGACGCGACCTTCACCCGGGAGAGTGGGGACTTCATCCAGAAGTTTTCCACATGCTATTAAACCGTTGGGTAAAACCAATGGTGGACATGATGGCGTCTCGCCTCAACAAAACACTGGACAGGTATTGCGCCAGGTCAAGAGATCCGCAGGCAATAGCTGTGGACGCGCTGGTAACACCTTGGGTGTACCAGTCGGTATATGTGTTTCCTCCTCTGCCTCTCATACCAAAGGTATTGAGGATTATACGGCAAAGAGGAGTAAGACTAGTGGCTCCGGATTGGCCAAGAAGGACTTGGTACCCGGAACTTCAAGAGATGGTCACGGACGATCCGTGGCCTCTACTTCTGAGAAGGGACCTGCTTCAGCAGGGTCCTTGTCTTTTTCAAGACTTACCGCGGCTGCGTTTGACGGCATGGCGTTGAATGCCAGATCCTAAAAGGAAAAGGCATTCCAGAAGAAGTCATTCCTACCTTGATAAAGGCAAGGAAGGAAGTCACCGCGAAGCATTATCGCCGTATTTGGCGAAAATATGTTGCGTGGTGCGAGCAGCGGAGTGCTCCGATGGAGGAATTTCAACTGGGTCGTTTTCCTACATTTCCTGCAATCAGGATTGTCTATGGGTCTCAAATTGGGATCTATTAAGGTTCAAATTTCGGCCCTATCAATATTCTTCCACAAAGAATTGGCCTCAGTCCCTGAGGTCCAGATTTTTATCAAAGGAGTACTGCATATACAGCCTCCTGTGGTGCCTAAGGTGGCACCGTGGGATCTAAATGTAGTTTTAGATTTCCTCAAATCCAATTGGTTTGAACCACTAAAGAATGTGGATTTGAAATATCTCACATGGAAAGTGACTATGTTACTGGCCCTGGCTTCGGCCGGGAGAGTATCTGAACTGGCGGCTTTGTCTTATAAAAGCCCTTATTTAATTTTCCATTCGACATAGGGCAGAGCTGCGGACGCGTCCGCATTTTCTCCCTAAGGTGGTATCAGCGTTTCACCTGAACCAGCCTATTGTAGTGCCTGCGGCTACAGACGACTTGAAGGACTCCAAGTTGTTGGACGTTGTCAGAGCCTTAAAAATATACATTTAAAGGACGGCTGGAGTCAGAAAATCTGACTCGCTGTTTATACTGTATGCACCCAACAAGTTGGGTGCACCTGCTTCTAAGCAGTCGATTGCTCGTTGGTTTTGTAACAAAATTCAACTTGTACATTCTGTGGCAGGCCTGCCACAGCCTAAATCTGTTAAGGCCCATTCCGCAAGGAAGGTGGGCTCATCTTGGGCGGCTGCCCGAGGGGTCTCGGCATTACAACTCTGCCGAGCAGCTACGTGGTCAGGGGAGAACACGTTTGTAAATTTTTACAAATTTGATACCCTGGCAAAGGAGGACCTGGAGTTCTCTCATTCGGTGCTGCAGAGTCATCCGCACTCTCCCGCCCGTTTGGGAGCTTTGGTATAATCCCCATGGTCCTTTCAGGAACCCCAGCATCCACTTAGGACGATAGAGAAAATAAGAATTTACTTACCGATAATTCTATTTCTCGGAGTCCGTAGTGGATGCTGGGCGCCCATCCCAAGTGCGGATTATCTGCAATACTTGTACATAGTTATTGTTAACTAATTCGGGTTATTGTTTAGGAAGCCATCTTTCAGAGGCTCCTCTGTTATCATACTGTTAACTGGGTTTAGATCACAAGTTGTACGGTGTGATTGGTGTGGCTGGTATGAGTCTTACCCGGGATTCAAAATCCTCCCTTATTGTGTACGCTCGTCCGGGCACAGTACCTAACTGGAGTCTGGAGGAGGGTCATAGGGGGAGGAGCCAGTACACACCACCTGACCTGTAAAAGCTTTACTTTTGTGCCCTGTCTCCTGCGGAGCCGCTATTCCCCATGGTCCTTTCAGGAACCCCAGCATCCACTACGGACTCCGAGAAATAGAATTATCGGTAAGTAAATTCTTATTATTTCATATACAACTGTCACGTTTCCTAGGGGGGGGGGGGGGGGGGGGGGTGCGCCCTTCTCACCCACTCCATGTACTAGGGTAGTATAAGTGTGGTGTGGTGGTATGATAGAGCTACACAAATTCCATAGACAGTCATTAGGTCGACCCCATAGGATTGACATGCAAAAGGTCGGCGCTGAAAAGGCCGACTGTGTCTGCCGTCAACAGGTACGAAAGGTCAACAGGGTTGAAAGGTCGACACGCAGATGGTCGACACACGTTGTTTATTGGCAACATTTGTCCGTTTCACAGTGTGTGATCATGATTAGTGCAAACGTAGACCCACGCAGGCTTCGTGCAAGGTGGCTCCCTCCACTACTTCTGCGCTCGCCACAAATGACTTTTCCCACTCGTAGTCCACGTTGATAGTAAATTAAGCAAAAGTTAAAAAAAATATGAAAATAATCCCCCCCCAAAAAAACTTTTTGACCTCTTGAACCTGTCAATCTTTTGTACCGGTCGCCTTTAAACACAGCATGTCTACCATATGGGGTCGACCTATTGACTGTCTAACTTGACACTGTATAGAACCCAAATAAAATATGAGAAGGATCATGTAACTGTTTTTGAATGTAAACATGGAATAGCCTGTAATGCACCACACGAGCACTGCGCAAAGGAGGAATTCCCTACTCATTCCCTGAGACCATGGAAGAGCCGTCACTGGCTAGAGGATGTATTGTACCCAGTGATGGGACCTGGCATGGAGTAATGAGGCTGGGAATGCTGGGATGGAGTAACGAGGATGGTAATGCAGGGATGGAGTAACGAGGCTGGGAATGCTGGGGTGGAGTAACGAGGATGGTAATGCAGGGATGGAGTAACGAGGATGGTAATGCTGGGATGGAGTAACAAGGCTGGGAATGCTGGGATGGAGTAACAAGGCTGGTAATGTTGGGATGGAGTAACGAGGATGGTAATGCAGGGATGGAGTAACGAGGATGGTAATGCTGGGATGGAGTAACAAGGCTGGGAATGCTGGGATGGAGTAACAAGGCTGGTAATGTTGGGATGGAGTAACGAGGCTGGTAATGCTGGGATGGAGTAACAATGATGGGAATGCTAGGATGGAGTAATGAGGCTGGGAATGCTCTGGATGGAGTAACGAGGCTGGGAATGCTAGGTTGGAGTAACGAGGCTGGGAATGCTGGGATGGAGTAACGAGGCTGGGAATGCTAGGTTGGAGTAACGAGGCTGGGAATGCTGGGATGGAGTAACGAGGCTGGGAATGCTAGGTTGGAGTAACGAGGCTGGGAATGCTAGGTTGGAGTAACGAGGCTGGGAATGCTAGGTTGGAGTAACGAGGCTGGGAATGCTGGGATGGAGTAACGAGGCTGGGAATGCTAGGTTGGAGTAACGAGGCTGGGAATTCTGGGATGGAGTAACGAGGCTGGGAATGCTAGGTTGGAGTAACGAGGCTGGGAATGCTAGGTTGGAGTAACGAGGCTGGGAATGCTGGGATGGAGTAACGAGGCTGGGAATGCTGGGATGGAGTAACGAGGCTGGGAATGCTGGGATGGAGTAACGAGGCTGGGAATGCTGGGTTGGAGTAACGAGGCTGGGAATGCTGGGATGGAGTAACGAGGCTGGGAATGCTGGGATGGAGTAACGAGGCTGGGAATGCTGGGATGGAGTAACAAGGCTGGGAATGCTGGGATGGAGTAACAAGGCTGGTAATGTTGGAATGGAGTAACGAGGATGGTAATGCAGGGATGGAGTAACGAGGATGGTAATGCTGGGATGGAGTAACGAGGATGGTAATGCTGGGATGGAGTAACAAGGCTGGGAATGCTGGGATGGAGTAACAAGGCTGGTAATGTTGGGATGGAGTAACGAGGATGGTAATGCAGGGATGGAGTAACGAGGATGGTAATGCTGGGATGGAGTAACAAGGCTGGGAATGCTGGGATGGAGTAACAAGGCTGGTAATGTTGGGATGGAGTAACGAGGCTGGTAATGCTGGGATGGAGTAACAATGATGGGAATGCTAGGATGGAGTAATGAGGCTGGGAATACTCTGGATGGAGTAACGAGGCTGGGAATGCTAGGTTGGAGTAACGAGGCTGGGAATGCTGGGATGGAGTAACGAGGCTGGGAATGCTAGGTTGGAGTAACGAGGCTGGGAATGCTGGGATGGAGTAACGAGGCTGGGAATGCTAGGTTGGAGTAACGAGGCTGGGAATGCTAGGTTGGAGTAACGAGGCTGGGAATGCTAGGTTGGAGTAACGAGGCTGGGAATGCTGGGATGGAGTAACAAGGCTGGGAATGCTAGGTTGGAGTAACGAGGCTGGGAATTCTGGGATGGAGTAACGAGGCTGGGAATGCTTGGTTGGAGTAACGAGGCTGGGAATGCTAGGTTGGAGTAACGAGGCTGGGAATGCTGGGATGGAGTAACGAGGCTGGGAATGCTGGGTTGGAGTAACGAGGCTGGGAATGCTGGGATGGAGTAACGAGGCTGGGAATGCTGGGATGGAGTAACGAGGCTGGGAATGCTGGGCTGAAGTAACGAGGCTGGGAATGCTGGGATGGAGTAACGAGGCTGGGAATGCTGGGATGGAGTAACGAGGCTGGGAATGCTGGGTTGGAGTAACGAGGCTGGGAATGCTGGGTTGGAGTAACGAGGCTGGGAATGCTGGGTTGGAGTAACGAGGCTGGGAATGCTGGGATGGAGTAACGAGGCTCGGAATGCTGGGATGGAGTAACGAGGCTGGGAATGCTGGGATGGAGTAATGAGGCTGGGAATGCTGGGATGGAGTAACGAGGCTGGGAATGCTGGGATGGAGTAACGAGGCTGGGAATGCTGGGATGGAGTAACGAGGCTAAGAATGCTAGGTTGGAGTAACGAGGCTGGGAATGCTAGGTTGGAGAAACGAGGCTGGGAATGCTGGGCTGAAGTAACGAGGCTGGGAATGCTGGGATGGAGTAACGAGGCTGGGAATGCTAGGTTGGAGTAACGAGGCTGGGAATGCTGGGCTGTAGTAACGAGGCTGGGAATGCTGGGATGGAGTAACGAGGCTAAGAATGCTAGGTTGGAGTAACGAGGCTGGGAATGCTTGGTTGGAGAAACGAGGCTGGGAATGCTGGGCTGAAGTAGCGAGGCTGGGAATGCTGGGATGGAGTAACGAGGCTGGGAATGCTAGGTTGGAGTAACGAGGCTGGGAATGCTATGTTGGAGTAACGAGGCTGGGAATGCTGGGCTGTAGTAACGAGGCTGGGAATGCTGGGATGGAGTAACGAGGCTGGGAATGCTAGGTTGGAATAACGAGGCTGGGAATGCTAGGTTGGAATAACGAGGCTGGGAATGCTGGGATGGAGTAACGAGGCTGGGAATGCTGGGATGGAGTAACGAGGCTGGGAATGCTGGGATGGAGTAACGAGGCTGGGAATGCTAGGTTGGAGTAACGAGGCTGGGAATGCTAGGTTGGAGTAACGAGGCTGGGAGTGCTGGGCTGAAGTAACGAGGCTGGGAATGCTGGGATGGAGTAACGAGGCTGGGAATGCTGGGATGGAGTAACGAGGCTGGGAATGCTGGGATGGAGTAACGAGGCTGGGAATGCTGGGATGGAGTAACGAGGCTGGGAATGCTGGGTTGGAGTAACGAGGCTGGGAATGCTGGGATGGAGTAACGAGGCTGGGAATGCTGGGATGGAGTAACGAGGCTGGGAATGCTGGGATGGAGTAACGAGGCTGGGAATGCTGGGCTGAAGTAACGAGGCTGGGAATGCTGGGATGGAGTAACGAGGCTGGGAATGCTGGGATGGAGTAACGAGGCTGGGAATGCTGGGATGGAGTAACGAGGCTGGGAATGCTGGGTTGGAGTAACGAGGCTGGGAATGCTGGGTTGGAGTAACGAGGCTGGGAATGCTGGGCTGAAGTAACGAGGCTGGGAATGCTGGGATGGAGTAACGAGGCTGGGAATGCTGGGATGGAGTAACGAGGCTGGGAATGCTGGGATGGAGTAACGAGGCTGGGAATGCTGGGATGGAGTAACGAGGCTAAGAATGCTAGGTTGGAGTAACGAGGCTGGGAATGCTAGGTTGGAGAAACGAGGCTGGGAATGCTGGGCTGAAGTAACTAGGCTGGGAATGCTGGGATGGAGTAACGAGGCTGGGAATGCTAGGTTAGAGTAACGAGGCTGGGAATGCTAGGTTGGAGTAACGAGGCTGGGAATGCTGGGCTGTAGTAACGAGGCTGGGAATGCTGGGATGGAGTAACGAGGCTGGGAATGCTGGGCTGAAGTAACGAGGCTGGGAATGCTGGGATGGAGTAACGAGGCTGGGAATGCTAGGTTGGAGTAACGAGGCTGGGAATGCCTCGTTACTCCAACGAGGCTGGGAATGCTGGGATGGAGTAACGAGGCTGGGAATGCTAGGTTGGAGTAACGAGGCTGGGAATGCTAGGTTGGAGTAACGAGGCTGGGAATGCTGGGCTGTAGTAACGAGGCTGAGAATGCTGGGATGGAGTAACGAGGCTGGGAATGCTAGGTTGGAGTAACGAGGCTGGGAATGCTGGGATGCAGTAACGAGGCTGGGAATGCTGGGATGGAGTAACGAGGCTGGCAATGCTAGGTTGGAGTAACGAGGCTGGGAATGCTGGGATGCAGTAACGAGGCTGGGAATGCTGGGATGGAGTAACGAGGCTGGCAATGCTAGGTTGGAGTAACGAGGCTGGGAATGCTGGGATGCAGTAACGAGGCTGGGAATGCTGGGATGGAGTAACGAGGCTGGGAATGCTGGGATGGAGTAACGAGGCTGGGAATGCTAGGTTGAAGTAATGAGGCTGGGAATGCTGGGATGGAGTAACGAGGCTGGGAATGCTGGGATGGAGTAACGAGGCTGGGAATGCTAGGTTGAAGTAATGAGGCTGGGAATGCTGGGATGGAGTAACGAGGCTGGGAATGCTAGGTTGGAGTAACGAGGCTGGTATTAGTGGAATTGCTGCGGGAGAGTTACAGGGAGATGTTGTGCTGCCTCCAGTCTTCTCTTTGGTGGGAGGTTCCCAGACGGAGGTTGTAGAGACTGGACCAGAGTTAGATGCAGCCGCATACATGTCTGTGTCTTTTACTGACCTCTATGTCAGCAACTTTATACAAATGTCTCTACATAGCCTTTCTATGGTGTACATCTGTGCGTCGGTTTGGGCAAGGACGGAGACGCCCACTTTCACCATCTGTAGACGCTGATTTGCTGTCTGTTGCATCTTTAGATGCGCCATCGGTCACACCATAGAAACTTGCAGCAGCCCTATGGCAGGAATACATTTTCCACCTGAGTATGACTGCCTGTGTGAGCTATTAACACTTCAGTGACACACCCATTACACTCCCATAAGTCATGCTTCCGAATAGCCATCTTCCAGTCCAGATTCCTCAAGGCATCAGTGTGTAAGTACTGTATGTGAAGGCCCTGGCCACACTTCATAGAGGAAATAGTATTTATTCAACACATCCAAAATGGCATCAAGACAAAACAGTCGTATATATGACCATTTCTCAGTTCCTGCACAGCATGGCCTTTCCTCAAGGCCTACTGTATCCAGTCAGTAGCAGCAGGTATATATTCACACGTACTTTAAAGTAATTATCAATGCTTTGTTGAAATAATAAAGCATTTTTCCATTGAATAGCCCTTCTGTCACTATCCTGAGAGCCTTGTTACATATTCTTCCCCGGCTTTCACCAGCAAATCTCTTCTCTGGCAGGAATTACCGCCGGCAATAGGGTTTCTGTTAATATCAGTGACCTATTGATAGATGCGGCTTTCTTCTGTTTAATGAAGGGGTCCGTCAAACCCTCTGCCATTCACTAAATGTGTGTTAATGAATCAGATTGAGCGGTTGTGAGGTTGACCGACGGATTGCTTGAGCAGCTTCTGACCTTTAACCCAGGGGACAATATCCTGCGCTCTCCTTTTTGAGCCTCATTCTGTAATTTAGGCTGTGGATAGATACTGCGTTCGTTTCGTCGTCTGCATGGCTGATACAAGTTTCCCACCCAGCCAACTATTCTTTCCCCCTCTGGTTGTTTAACATCCAGATACAGTGTCATCGCGTCATCTCCCCCCTTCAATGTGCTTCTAATTGCCTGCAAAGTGACTCATTCCAAGAACCTCTAAGGAGCAGATGTCTTTGTGTCTATATTTATATAGATATGTAAAGGAAGAGGAGAAGACATGAAACCGTGAAACTGTCACTGAACACTGCATGTAACATTGTGATAATGAACCACTTGAGTACGGTGTGTAACTGTGGCCTAGTTCTGCCATATTTGCTTATTTGTTTGCACAACAGATGTTCGCTTTGCCAGATTTCCTCTGCGCACGTGGTGGCTGCACACCATTCTCTTGCCGGAAGATGATGAGGTCTTAGATTGTGTGTGCTGGAGCTTCTTTACTTTACAGTCACTGTGGCATGGTAAAGGGAAAGCCTGACGCTTCATAGAGCTGAGTGATGTATGAGAGGCGGTGCACCCAGTGGGCTAGGCAGTATAAGCAGTCCATAAAAACAGGGCCAGTTCAGTGCATGTTGGTTCATTGCGGCCACGTAGGGCAGTAAGACTTACGGGGCACACAGATTCACTCAAAGCCAGAGGTGGTCCAAGGAACCTGGATCTGTGGCCTCATACATCATTGCTGCAGTCCCACTAAAGAGTCCCTCTTGGCATTCCAGGTACAGTGAGACTCTGGTAGCGTCTGGAGGCTTTTTCTTCTGAAAATGTATCTCAGACGCAACGCAGAGCAGCTAGGACGCACCCGGAGACACTGCTGATTAAGTCTATATGTGACACTTGTATATCTGTGTGCGAGTCTCGGAATATGTATACAAAGTTCTACAATGAAGCGGATGCGGCTTTTTTCCATGCTAAGCTGCACAGGGCTGGTTCTGGGGCTCTCTGCGCCCCGGGCGGCAATAGGGGGCGTGGCTTCGTACAGGGGGCGTGGTCATTTACGCCCCCTGTACAGACTGAAATGATGTGCGGTGCGCGATGACGTCACCGCACACCAAAGGTCCTCTCCACGAAGGGAAACTAGACGCGTACGCATCTAGTTTCCCTTCACAGCGGCAGCGGGGGGCACAGCAGCAGCGGATCTTGCCCTGGTGCGGCGCCCTCCGGATGGCGCCCAGCGCCCTCCGGAAGGCGGCGCCCCGGGCAAAAGTCCTGCTTGCCCGTGGCAAGATCCGCTACTGAAGCTGCATTGTGCTCTGTATACAGATACGGGGTCATTCAGATCTGATCGTAGATGTGCTAAATTCTACGATCAGTTACTCAGACATGTGGTGGAACGCCCAGCACAGGGCTAGTCTGGCCCTCCCCCCGCACGGGTGTAACAGCGTGGCATGGCGACGATGCTTTTGCACCCACCGAGTAGCTCCCGGGTCGCAGCGGCTGCACGTGTGACGTCACGCAGCCGCCATGGCCTGCCCCCGCAATAGTCCGGACACGCCTGCGTTGTTCAGACCGCGCCTTACCTGTCAATCAGGCAGAGGTGATCGCAGCCCTGAGATGCTTTCGCAGCATCTCACTGGGCTTCATGGGGTGCGCATGCACAGTGCGCCCACTGCACGAGTGCACTCCCCAAAGGACTTCAGACTGCGATCGCTGCCACTGCATGTCAGATGAATCAGTGCAGTCTCCTGGTGCATCCAGTTGTGACTAAACCGCATATTTGGCAACAAAAGACATCTGACGCTAGCAAAGTTGCAAAGGACCTGGCGGCTCACTCGCACCAGACATCTCCCGCTGTGTGAAGTACTGTATTGAGGCTAGATGTATGAGGACACATCTGTATACAACAAACAAATCCTAAGACTCCCCACCGACTCCCAGACCAGTATATTCTGCCTCATGAAACATGCATATGCTTGTTTAGGGGAGACTAGATGGGCCAAGTGGTTCTTATCTGCTGTCAGATTCCATGTTTCTATGGTAAGCTGTCCCTCTCTTCTGAGATCGTGTACATTATAGACCCATCGCCCCACCAATAAACCATCTGCATTCAGCATCACAGCACTGCCTGACCTTGCAGTTTTCATAGTCGAGAATACTTTCTTGGCCAATGCTAAGGTTAAATATTTTTTGGCTCCACTTGTCTTAAACTGCGTGGCCCATTCTGTGCCCCCAGTACTCCCTGACGCAGCAGGTTCTGCCTCCCAGTCCTGGAATTACAGGGAATTACTGCTTTTATTTCTGCTAACTTCCCTCTGCAGTAGAGTTTTATTTTAGCAACTGTGATCTGTGCACTGCGAACGCTCGTGTCAAAGTCTTTCATTACCGAGAGACTATAATGGACATGATAATTAAATCTGGTGACTAATGACTGCGCTGGCTGACATGGGTGATAAATAATTAACTCACAAGTGTTCAGAGAGGTTGGTGATCTCTTGTAGCGCAGGAACGTACCAATGTTAGCAGCACTTGGAGGCGGCGAAGGGGCTATACTGTGTCATATAAGCAGAATTACTGTGATACTGTACATACGGGAATAATGTGCACCCTACTGATACATTAGATATATAAAAACCCACTAGGCAATAAAGGTAGCAGAACTCATGAAGGACTATTAGAGAGTTCCAAAACCTTTTCTGCAAAATAGTATTTTTTCCAGGACAGTTTATTCATGTTCTGAGTGTAGTTTCTGCTTCGGAGCAGGACAACCGGAGAGATGCGCCAGTATGCACTGGTCTTGTGACTTTTCAGAACTTATAGTCTAAAATACTGTAGGGGTGCCGATGGGTCACTCCGCCATGTGGTGAGTTTCAGGTATTACAGGGGTTTGGAATGTGGTCAAGATGTTGTCTGTTTTGACCCTGGCATTCGATGCCGCAATCCCGACAGGGTTAGGAGACCGACACCTCCATCCTGACCGTAAGTATAGCGGGTGGGTTAGAGCCAGGGCCAGGATGGGGGAGGGTGTTTGGCTGCAGGGAAGGAGGGGGGGGGGGGGGGGGCTAGGTTTAGGCTGCGTGGGGTGTGGTAGGGTTGGGCTCTAAAGGGGTATGATAGGGTTAGGCTGCGGAAAGGGAATGTTAGTCTCTAGGGGAGAGGGGGGAACGGTCTTACCTCCCCTTGTTGGGATTTATCCTGTCGGGATGCCGGCGACAGTATTCTGACCGTCGGCATCCCGTCAGCTGGGATATCATACTGAAACCTTCTGGGGATACTTTACACCAGTCATGTCAAACTCGTGGCCCTCCAGCTGTTGTGAAACTACAAGTCCCAGCATGCTTTGCCAGCATACCTTCCACTGATCAGCTGGCAAAGCATGCTGGGACTTGTAGTTTCACAACAGCTGGATGACCATGAGTTTGACATGCCTACTTTACACCAATTTCTGCCAGATGTCGATATGGCTCTGTACATTGGCTCTTATAATACACAAGTTTCTGTTGCAAACAATGCATGTTACTGGTATCCAGGCGTGTTTTACCTTCAGCACTGAGAACATGTCATCTTTCCACCTACAGGTACCTGCAAACTGTCCCAATTTCAGCACCATTCTAGAGGACTGACCCATCAGCCAGGACAGTTGGCCTGACTGCCAGGAGGGCTTGGATTTTTGTCCCCCACAACAGGAGAGGGTGCTGTGCGTACCTACCACTGGTGTGTGCATCATCGCAGGTTAGGATTGAGGGGCAGAGAGTTGGGCGTTTCGGGCACGCTTGGCGCATTGTTGGGAGAAATGGCGTGCCGCGAAGTGAGGTTGGCCGTGCCCTCAGCATGACGTGACATCATTCCCTTATTGGTAGATTGACAATGTGCAATCACTGTCCCAGATTGGGAATTTTATATGTTAGGAGCTAATGCTTGTGCTTTATACCGGTAACAGAACCTAAAAATTTCCAGCGTCGCTTTTAATTCTCCGTTTATAGACCATGATAACAGAACTCACAATCTTTATAAATATTGTCTACAGGTATATATATAATAGTAACATAATAAAAATCTTCAACAGCATCCCACACCCACGTCACAGGACGTGTCTCCGGTATCGCCGGTGACATCAGCAGATTAATCTATTGATCTCTAGATCTGTGTTTCAGCTGAATGTACAGCAGGACTCCCGTGTAAGGTGAATTCTGATCATTGCTAGGTGTTTAGTGACTGCTTACCATGGAATTCCACCTCCAGGTAGGGCATTGGCTCTGTTAGTGCCTGGGTGCACTGCACTGACACCTGGCATATCTCTTGGCACAGTGTGTGACCCATGGCAGCTTATCCTGCCTCTGTTCCCGGGTCTCTCCCAGCCCCCCTTCCTTTCTGCTACTTTTGCCCAAAAACTGTCAAATCCGCAGGGAGAGAGGGCAATTAGTATTGTTAGCTGTCACTGTTCCCGAGTCATTTCTCTCCAATCACTCGTTAGTAAAGATTATTGTAAGTGCAGGGGAAAACTGGAATATATTGTGACAAAGACACTCATCCTTGTGATAAGGTGGAGTAACTCAGTAATCAGGCAGACTCATCTTAATACTAAGTGACTGTACATCTGCTGATTTTCTGTCTCACCACAAGAGAAGAAATATGCCGGATTATTCCTGGGTAGTGAGCTGGATGTGAGTACAGCATGTTCCCCAGTGTAGTGCTGGGCAGTCCGACCGGCTGGACTTCACAAATACTTTTTAATTGTGGATTAAATGTGTATTTTGGTAGTATTGTACAGGGGATGCTTTTAGCATCCTGACGGTCGGGATGGCCATCGGTGGATTATCCATTGACCTGTTCGATGGTATGATTGATGGATAATCTCGATGGTGTAAAACCATCTGGAAGGGATCCATTAATGGTTTTACCCATCAATAATCATCCCTGCATCGCTGTGTAATGAAATGCAGGCCAATCAGAGCTAAGGGCGTGGCTTTGTGGGTGTCAGGGGGTGGGGCTAAGTTCTGTGCTCTGACACTTTGAGGAAAAAAAAAAACCCAATTCAGTAGCAGTGAACCATTGAAACCATCTGGTTCTCCCCATCGATGGTGAAAGTATTTGACATCAGCCATAGACCATCGATGATTTTGAATCATCGATGGGCGATGGCCATGCCTAGCCGGCAGTCATGTGGCCAACGCCGGAATCCTAACACCACTTAGGAGACCGTTGCCGGAACACAGACAGCCAACATCCCAACATAAGTATCTGGGTTAGGGCCCAGGCAGGGGGGAGGGTTAGGTACTAAGGGGTGTTAGGGCTGGGCACTAGATGGAGAGGTTAGACCTAGCTGACACCCTCCAAGGGTTAACCCTAGCCGCAATTCCTGGAGGGTCAGCCCTAGCCGCCATCCCCGGAGGGTTAGGGTAGGGGAGGAAGATGGTTAAAATACTTACCACCTCTGATGTCAGGATCTTCAGTCTAAGGATGCCGCTGTCGGTCATGTGACAGCCAGTATCCTGCCCACCGGTATTTCATACCGAACCCTTGTACGGTATGTATCCCAAACAGCACCAACACAGCAGAGGGGACTACTACCAAAACATGAGCGTTGTTTTCTTTTACCTTACATAGACTTAGATGACTTATTTTGAAAATAATATGTATTTGTTTTTTTTCTAACACATCATCTACCAACCTATCTCTTTCCTGCAACTGTAAGTGGTTGCTACATGGGTGACTGTGAACCGCCTTTGGTCACACAGGACTATGTGAGATATTCAGACATCTTGGGCAGGAAATTGTCATCTCAAAGTGACTAAAGTCTAACAATCCCCCAATTGGGATCCTGCTGTGACTATAATCCCTACTTTCCAGGTACAATCCCAGGTTTTAAAAATGTGTCCCTGGAAATGTCCCTATTTTCAGTCCCTCTGTACGGCACAACTGCTGTTTACTGAATGTGATTCTCACTATCTTATTCTCTGGGCTTTATACACCTACATTTTTAGAAGTGGACATTTTAAAATGCCAAAAAATGTGTCATTGTAAATTTTGTGACCAGATCCCTAGAATAGTGGTGGAAGGCAGGTACTGTATATTTGCTCCAGGTTTCTTACCTATGTGTTTTAAAACCCCAGGAATATTGGCCCTCATTCCGAGTTGTTCGCTCGCAAGCTGCTTTTCGCAGCAGTAAACACGCTAAGCCGCCGCCTACTGGGAGTGAATCTTAGCTTAGCAAAATTGCGAACGAAAGATTCTCAAAATTGCGAATAGAAATTTCTAAGCAGTTTCTGAGTAGCTCGGGACTTACTCTGCCACTGCGATCAGTTCAGTCAGTTTCGTTCCTGGTTTGACGTCACAAACACACCCAGCGTTCGCCCAGACACTCCCCCGTTTCTCCAGCCACTCCCGCGTTTTTCCCAGAAAAGGCAGCGTTTTTTCACACACACCCATAAAACGGCCAGTTTCCGCCCAGAAACACCCACTTCCTGTCAATCACACTACGATCACCAGACCGAAGAAAAAACCTCATAATGCCGTGAGTAAAATACCAAACTTCTTAGCAAATTTACTTGGCGCAGTCGCAGTGCGAACATTGCGCATGCGCAATTAGCGTAAAATCGATGCGATGCGAAGAAAATTACAGAGCGAACAACTCGGAATGAGGGCCATTGTGTTGGTTCTGCTGAGAGCTTTTGGTAAGAACCGGATTAGGGTCCTGGGGTTGGATGTGAGAGGAGAGGGCGGGTACTCCATCCATTTAGGCCCAGTTTGGGTCTTTGGGCTTTTAGCCTCACAGAAGGCTACTATATATAGGACTTTCAGCTGTATGAGTGTATTATAAAGGCTGTCAGCCTGATCATTTCTCTCTCACACTGCCTGGGGAAAAGGAGAGACTACGGAGTCTCTGTGAGAGAAACCTGGCCTTGAAATCCAGTGAGATGTGCCTGGTAAAATAAAATCTTGTATTTTCTTTTAGTGAGTTAGGTTTATCCTGTGTACAGTTAGCGTAGGATGACAAGGTATTTATTTTGATGTTTATTTCTATTTTTCTGCACGATAAAACTGGTTGAGGCCAATTGCACCAAACCAACGGACTTGTGTGATCACTCAGCTGCTGCATCCTGCCATCTACCCCAGGAGATGGTACCAGTTCCCCTGACCCTGTTGCAATATACTGTATTGCAATACTGTAAGTTCTCAAACTCTTTCCTCAGGACACCAAACAGTTTTTCCAGGTCTCCTTAAAGTGAAATAATTGACTCCACCTGTGGATCTTTTGATATGCATTGGTGAGTAATGGTTACACCTGTGCAACTGCCGGGTGACCTGGAAAATGTGACCTGTTCAGGGGTCCTGAGGACTGAATTTGAGAACAGCTGTATTGTGTTGGGGGTCGCAGTTCATTGATGGACTGGAAAACCCAGCAAACAATTTGTCCCTTGAAAGGAGCTCTGCAGATCAGTGTTTGATTGTGAGGGAAACTTTTTTTCCCCCCTGGTGTGCCAATATTAACCCCTCTCCTGCCATTGCTCCTTGATTCACGTTATACATTACATGTAGTCACCTGGTATGGGAGGAGACTTCTAACTGTGGGCACAACTGGCATATTCCAGTAAATCTAGATGGTCTCATCTCAGTCGCACCCGGCCCCCCCTATGCCCATCTCCACAAATGTGCCTCCTGCAGTCCCTTCAGCTGATTGGCCGTTATCAGTTCCTTTTTCCCCAAATCCCTCTTCCTATTCCAGGGCTGTCAGTTATGTTTCCTGTATCCTCTCATTCCCTCCGCAGCCTTGTGTTTATTTTCTCATCTTCAGAGCTGTCTCAATCAGTCTCCCCTTAACCTCGGAATTCTCTCCTCCGATTAACCCCTTACCATCTGCGAGGGGGCATTACACAATCGGAAGGGGTTATGTGGGGCATTAGGTAACTGCAGGTAACCGGGCGCTGCCTGGTGGTCTAAGTGGAGGGAAATGTAGCATCTACTAACAGCGCTCTTAATACCAGCACCTAATAAAAAGACATTAATTGTGCTGCAAGAGAACAGTCGATTTCATCTCCCGAGCAGGAGATTAATATCTGTCATCATCCATCCACCAAGAGACCTCTCTTTATTACCTCCCCCACCTCTCCAGGGCTCTTTCTGTGCATTAGTATTAATATTGTTTATTTATAAGACGTGAGCGTATTCTGCAGCGCTGAACAGTAGCAGATAAA
The DNA here is from genome assembly GCF_028390025.1 of Pseudophryne corroboree. NCBI lineage: Eukaryota > Metazoa > Chordata > Amphibia > Anura > Myobatrachidae > Pseudophryne > Pseudophryne corroboree. Next base: position 338,250,198 of record NC_086453.1, read on the forward strand.
GGACGGACGCGGCAGCATATAAATACATAATAGCGAGTTGTCAGTTCTGGCGCATTAGAGAGAGCATTGCAGAAGTCATCTCTCTTGCTGCGCTGTCTCTCCCGCCGTGCTGTCACCTGCAGCTGTCTCTATCACCGACGCTCTATTTAAAAGCATGTCCGACCTTTACCGTCCATCTTATGTCTTCATCTTCTCATTATTTGCTGTTGTCTCTCTAAGATATGTCTCTGTGTTATTTACATGATATTACCAGAAGTTAGCCTGTGGCATCATATACATAATAATCCTGATGATGGAATTAGATTATACACAACAGCAATTAGAAAACAAGCATTGTATAGCAGCAGTTTACACGTTTGGGTTCACTGACCCAATTAGGGAAACACACTATGTGAGCTGCAATCTATATCATGGATGCACAGAGCGCATTCCGTATCTTGTGATAGCCTCTCAGAATCAACTGCAGACACTATGGCAGAATGCGGGAGACTCCTACAGATGTGTTCTCACACTTCTAGCCTCAATACGCCATGCACTGCGTGATGCCTGGTGTGAGTGAGCCGCCAGGTCCCGTGCAACTCTAACATCGGATGTCTTTTTTTTTTTGGCAGAAAATGCGTCTTATTCACATCGCTGTGTGACTAGGACGCACAAGCAGAATCTGCTGATTAAAATAATACAGCGTTTTCCATGCAAATAAGACACATTTTTGGTGGAAAAATGCACAAAAATGCCCAGCATTAGTAAATGCGCTCACGACTAGGCACAACGGTGAGAGAGGACATACCTGTACCTGGTAGACTGATTGCAGTTTGGGGTTGGGCACCCTCATATACTACATGGCTTGACCATCAAAGTGGATGCAAGTAACCGGCGTCGGAACCCCAGCACTACTCTGGAAACCGGCGCTGAAACACCGGCAGCCGACATCCAGAAAGAAAATGTCAGGGCTAGGGTTTGGGCATGGGGAGGGTGTAGGGCTAGGGTTAGGGCCCGGGGTGGGGGCCCTAGCTGACACCCCCTGAGAGATAGCCATAGCTGCCACCCTCAAAGGGTTAGGTAAGAGAGACCTGTCCTTCATCTGGAGCTCTCTATACCAACTACACAACCCTCCCCAGATATAGCAGTGCATTGTAGACCTGTCCTTCATCAGAGCTCTCCATACCCACCACATAGTCCTCCCTAGATACAGCAGTGCATTGCAGACCTGTCCTTTACCATAGATCACCACCCCCACCACACAACCTTCCCTAGGTACATCAGTGCATTGCGGGCATGTTTTTTTTACCAGAGCTCTCCATACCCACCACACAGTCCTCCCCACATTGCAGTGCAGACCTATCCTTCATCTGGAGCTTTCCATACACACTACACAACCCTCCTCAGATACAGCTGTGCAGTGCAGGCCTGTCCTTCACTAGAGCTCCTCACCTCCACCATGCAACCTTCCCCAGATACAGCAGTGAAATGCAAACCTCTCCTAATCCAAAGCTCTACATTCCCACTACACATCCCTCCCCAGATACAGCAGTGCAGTGCAGAGCTGTCCTTCATCGGAGCTTTCCATACCCACCATACAGTCCTCCCCAGATACAGCAGTGCATTGCAGACCTGTCCTTTACCATAGATCACCACCCCCACCACACAACCTTCCCTAGGTACATCAATGCATTGTGGGCATGTTTTTTTTTACCAGAGCTCTCCATACCCACCACACAGTCCTCCCCACATTACAGTGCAGACCTGTCCTTCATCCGGAACTATCCATACCCACTACACAACCCTCCTCAGATACAGCAGTGCAGTGCAGGCCTGTCCTTCACTAGAGCTCCTCACCCCCACCATGCAACCTTCCCAGATACAGCAGTGAAATGTAAACCTGTCCTAATCCAAAGCTGTACATACCCACTACACAACCCTCCCCAGATACAGCAGTGTGGTGCAGACCTGTCCTTCATCTGGAGCACTCCATACCCACTACACAACTCTCCCCAGATACAGCAGTGTGGTGCGGACATGTCCTTCATCTGGAGCACTTCATACCCACTACACACCCTCCTAGTATATAGCAGTGTGGTGCGGACCTGTCCTTCATCTGGAGCACTCGATACCCAATACACAACTCTCCCCAGATACAGCAGTGTGGTGCAGACCTGTCCTTCATCTGGAACACTCCATACCCACTACACAACCCTCCCCAGATACAGCAGTGTGTTGCGGACCTGTCCTTCATCTGGAGCACTTCATATCCACTACACACCCACCTAGTATATAGCAGTGTGGTGCGGACCTGTCCTTCATCTGGAGCACTCGATACCCAATACACAACTCTCCCCAGATACAGCAGTGTGGTGCAGACCTGTCCTTCATCTGGAACACTTCATACCCACTACACAACCCTCCCCAGATACAGCAGTGTGATGCAGATCTGTCCTTCATCTGGAGCACTCCATACCCATTACACACCCTCTTAGTATATAGCAGTGTGGTGCAGACCTGTCCTTCAACTGGAGCTCTGCATGCCCACCACACACGTTCTGTATTTTGTGTCCTCAAACATCTTTGAATGCATTGCAAGCAAAGAATCCCGGCATAGCATGGCACTGATGGGGGCATGCATATGCACACACCCGTGTCAGTATGCATAAAGTTGCTATGCGGTCTCAGGCAGCGGGAACAGGACGCTCCCGCTGCCATACACAGGAAGGGGGAGTGAACGGCATTGTAGGGGCACGGGTAGTGCGATGAAATGCTCCCGTGAGTAGTAGCAGAATAAAGTGATAGTGGCGGCAACGCCACGCCAAGATGCGTTTTTCAGCAAAGATGTGTGAGGACACTTCTGTACCCTTCCCAGGAATGGGATTCCATAGCAGATATGGTGGAGAATAAATACAACATAAAGCTGAACATCCAGGATACATGGGAGTACATGGGTTCATTCATGTGGTTTCTTCAGAATAGTTCATGGCTTTGTCACAGGTAATCTTATTATCTTTATCTATACATTGCAGACTCCTGAATTAATAGGATTAGTGGAAATAGATTCCTACCATTGTTTCATTGAATTGTGAACTCAATAGAAACCTGACTAATGACTAGCGCAGAGGTCACGCAAAAAGGTTACCCCAGATTTCTTATGTGAGCAGATCCCTTTCTACAAAGCAATCTGAACGTTACCTTCACACCATATTAAATTAGAAAAACGAGTAGGTCCTTTTTTTCCCTTTTTCTTATTATTTTATCATACAAACGTTTCTTTGGTCTGTAACCCACTAGCGTTACACAGAAGGTTTACTTGTGGTATTTATAATGCTAGTGTAAGCCAGTGAATATGTCTGTGGGTGGGGCCGCAGTGACCCACCTGCACTTGTAGTCTACAGCGACTACGTTTTTCGAATGCTGAATGTTCCATATACTCCCTTCGCCCCAAGTGCTAGAGTTGATCACCATCGCATGTCATATACTGGCGTGTCAGCTTTATGACTATAGATATTTTATACGCTTGCTCCTTTTTTTAATGCTAGATGGTTTAGTTCAGTGGTTCTCAAACTCGGTCCTCAGGACCCCACACGGTTCACGTTTTCCATGTCACCCAGCAGCTGCACTGTGTGTCACCAACTGTCACATTTTAAAAATCTACAGGTGACCTGCAAAACATGAACCGTGTGGGGTCCTGAGGACCGAGTTTGAGAACCTGTTGGTTTGGTTAATTCCAGAGCCATGTGTTTGCCCATTACCATGAATGTAGCAAAAAATAACTGTATAGACTTAAGGCGGGTACACACTAGCCGATGGTGGAATGCCGGCGATGGACGACTATATCGTTCAACAATATAGCGCATACAGACTGAATGCTATCGTTCAACGATAACGATCAGTGGCGTCACCGCCTGCATTCCCAGGCATGCAGCTCAGCCCGACATTGACCGCGGAACGACGAGCGCGAGCACGCATTGTTCATCAGTCACCAATATCACCCCCATACACACTGGACGATATAAGCATAAAAATAAACAATAACGACATTTATGTCGTTATTTATGGTTTAGGCTGAAATCGCCTAGTGTGTATCCCCCTTTAGGATGAATTTTTCCTTGGCAAAAGTGTATACAATATAACAAAAATATTTGACCTATCTGGTTTTTAAACTGTGAAATTGGACCCGAGACGCCAGTTCCGCGCAGTCTCCGGGCCGCGGCTTATGCTCAGTTCAGTATCATTTGGGGTCTGCAGAGCCATTAGTAACCCATATCGCTCTAAATATTCTTTACCTTGGCATGTGAGTGTCACTTACCGGCCATGGCAATAAAATAATGGTATGCTGTGGCAATAAGTCATTTTTCTTTAATGCCACAATTGAAAATTGCACCTGTTGCACTGATAATGGGGGAGGATGATTGAGCCTAAGACCGACGTGGTCACGGATACATTTATCAGGTTCAGATGAAATGAAACAAAAGAGCCATTGAGGTAGTGGCATTGAAATTTAATTGGAAGGGAAGGGAGGTGGATACATTGATCTTGAACCCTGAAGCCAACAGGAGCTTTTGTGAGATACAGCGCACAATTCTTCCGCCAGACTGTACCGCTGCAACATTGAGATTTCTGCTCTGTGGGATTAATGTATGGTTCTCGCTGCTGGGAATAACACACTGTTTATTTATACATTAACATGGCGGGGACACAATCCGCTTTATTGATTTTACTACTTGTTATTTAGCTAATAAACAAGTGGATCTATTTAGTAAAATGACTCTTGCCATTGTGTTGATAATTGGCAGGCGCTGGGCTGAGAGGACCTGGAATGGCTGAAATATTGTAACTCTGTGAGGTGGCTCAGAAACGAGGGGGGGGGGGAGTAAATTTGTGCAGCTTGAACGTTTTTGTATAATTTTCATAAACACATCTCGTAGAGTAGGTGGTGAGGGGGGAAAGGTTTAACCCCTTGTCGTGCTGGATATGGGCCCTCATTCCGAGTTGTTCGCTCGGTAAATTTCATCGCATCGCAGCGATTTTCCGCTTAGTGCGCATGCGCAATGTCCGCACTGCGACTGCGCCAAGTAAATTTGCTATGAAGTTAGGATTTTTACTCACGGCTTTTTCTTCGCTCAGGCGATCGTAGTGTGATTGACAGGAAATGGGTGTTTCTGGGCGGAAACAGGCCGTTTTATGGGCGTGTGGGAAAAAACGCTACCGTTTCCGGAAAAAACGCAGGAGTGGCTGGAGAAACGGGGGAGTGTCTGGGCGAACGCTGGGTGTGTTTGTGACGTCAAACCAGGAACGACAAGCACTGAACTGATCGCAGATGCCGAGTAAGTCTGAAGCTACTCTGAAACTGCTAAGAAGTTTGTAATCGCAAAATTGCGAATACGTCGTTCGCAATTTTAAGATGCTAAGATTCACTCCCAGTAGGCGGCGGCTTAGTGTGAGCAACTCTGCTAAAATCGCCTTGCGAGCGAACAACTCTGAATGACCTCCATGGATTGTCTGCATACGTGCCGTGTAGAGTGTACTAATATTTAATTTCTATCCAATAGTGGTTGATGATTACGGAGTTTAGATTTATTAGCTAGTGTTTATGGGTTCAGATCATTCTATGCTTTACCCCTAACTTGGGGGCAAAATCTGGGCTTCTGCTGGTCGTCTTTCCCTGGCAGGTCAGGTTTTCAGGATCTCCCATGTGAGCAAAGCTGGAATTGTTGCCGGCTAGCTTCAGCCAATAATAGGAGAAACCAGGACATAGAATACTGTTGGTTTAGTTAGAAATTTTAACAACCTAAATATAGAATGCCGCAAATCTATTTTCACCGGTCTAGACGACAGACTGATAACTTATAATGTGTCGGTGTGCGATAAGTTTTAAGCAGATGGGCTAATTTATGATTTAAGAGATTTTTATTTAAACTGTGTCTGTCACCTAAACAAATTTAGTAGCAAGTTCTGAAAGTGGTGTTTGGGAAGAAGTATTTCTCACCAGCGCCCTACAGTCTAAAACTCATGCAGCTTCAGATTAAAGAGACTTAAACATATGACACAACTCAACATGGCATATGTACTGTGCATTGCAGCCATATATAATGTTCTCATATTTAGCTCTGTAGGTATCTGCATGCAGCTATCCCCTGTTCTAGTCCTCTGTGTATATTTATAACCATGAGTACAGCCCATGTACCTGCAGGAGCGTGTGCAGTGTGAGTCTGAGAGACCTCCTGTGACATCATCAAGCTGCCAGTTTCCATTGCATTGGTTCTAAATGATCACATGAGCTTCTGCCCACACCAGTTGCTAGTTCAAACAGTGCATAAGGCGTTGTAGAAAGAAGTAGAAGACAGCGATGGATTGGCACGGGTCATGCTCTAGCTGCTTTTCCTCTAGAATGGTATGTGTTAATGACAGATACATTACTACTAGGCTTCTGTAGATGTTCATGTTTTTATTTGCTAGTTTATTGTTTCGGAGCCCTTGTACAACACACTGCATTATCTACTGCAGAAGGTGACATACTGTATAAGTGATTGGCTGATTTCTATCAATCTACTTTGCTAAATGTGCTGCACAACTCGATGCCACCAGTAACCACTCCGTGTTTATCGCTGTCAGAATCAGGGATCAACATTAATCTGTGGTTTGTGTACAATTATTCTAGGGTGTGCCAACAAAATGTACACACACTTTGATGTATGTGGGTGCATTCTTTTTCAATTGCTGCTCTCAACTCATTGATTGTTGAAGGTTTTGTGCTGTAAATCTGATCGTTTACATATCCCCATAAAAAAGTCCATGGTGTATTAATTCAAAGTCTGTATACATTTTTTTTTTTGGGGGGGGATAGCCTATATTAAGGTGCAAAGTGCAAGTAAACATTACTGACAGACCTTTTTCTATATGACCCCTAGCTAGTGAAATGGACATTGCACACGGGGTGTATTCATGTACTTACTAATATAGATGTGAAGTGACTAATAACAGCCCTGTCCTACACTAATGGATTCTAAGCTGACGGTGCTAAGTGTTAAAACCTTGCTAGAAGTTAATTGTGAGCATTGGGAACAGGTTAGAACTTTTCCAGCCAACATTAAACACAGCCATCAGCACCACGGACAGCGCCCCACACTGCACAGCAGGTTAGACATTTCCACCCAGCACTAAACACAGCCATCAGCACCACGGACAGCGCCCCACACTGCACAGCAGGTTAGACATTTCCACCCAGCACTAAACACAACCATCAACACCACGGACAGCACCCTACACTGCACAGCAGGTTAGACATTTCCCACCCAGTACTAAACACAGCCATCAGCACCATGGACAGCGCCCCACACTGGACAGCAGGTTAGACATTTCCACCCAGCACTAAACACAACCATCAGCACCATGGACAGCACCCCACACTGCACAGCAGGTTAGACATTTCCACCCAGCACTAAACACAGCCATCAGCACCACGGACAGCACCCCACACTGCACAGCAGGTTAGACATTTCCACCCAGCACTAAACACAGCCATCGGCACCACGGACAGCACCCCACACTGCACAGCAGGTTAGACATTTCCACCCAGCACTAAACACAACCATCAGCACCATGGACAGCACCCCACACTGCACAGCAGGTTAGACATTTCCACCCAGCACTAAACACAACCATCAGCACCACGGACAGCACCCCACACTGCACAGCAGGTTAGACATTTACCACCCAGCACTAAACACAACCATCAGCACCACGGACAGCGCCCCACACTGCACAGCAGGTTAGACATTTACCACCCAGCACTAAACACAGCCATCAGCACCACGGACAGCACCCCACACTGCACAGCAGGTTAGACATTTACCACCCAGCACTAAACACAGCCATCAGCAATACGGACAGCGCCCCACACTGCACAGCAAGCAAATCTTGTTCCTCACCACATAATGGAACCTAAAGATGACATATCAACACAATCTTTGATTTAATATTTATTACAAAATTTTTCGCTAATACATTTTTGGCCTAGGGGTGCCATGAATAAAATGCTGATACTCTAGGGTGCCATGATTCCAAAAAGTTTGGGAACCACTGGGTTAGACATTTACTGGGTGTGGTTCATTGGGTCGACATGAGTTCGGTCGACATGCATTAGGTCGACATTATCACTAGGTGGACATGGTCATTAGGTCGACATGGAAAAAGTTTGACATGAGCTTTTTAACCTTTTTTTGGTGTTTTCTTCTAAAAGTGACGGGGAACCCCAATTAGTGCACTGTGACCCCTTGCAAGGCTCTCGAGCTTTGGGCACAGGTTACCGTTCCCAGTTGTAGTCCACGTGGATCGTTAAGTATGAAAAAGGTCAAAAAATTGAAAAAAATTGTGAAAAACTCATGTCAACCTTTTTCCATGTCGACCTAGTACATGTCCACTTAATGACCGCCGTCCACATTTACCACCCAGTATTAAACACAGCCATCAGCACCATGGATAGCGTCCCTAACTACAAAGCAGGTTGGAAATTTCCCACCCAGTACTAAACACAGCCATCAGCACCATGGACAGCGCCCCACACTGGACAGCAGGTTAGACATTTCCACCCAGCACTAAACACAACCATCAGCACCATGGACAGCACCCCACACTGCACAGCAGGTTAGACATTTCCACCCAGCACTAAACACAGCCATCAGCACCACGGACAGCACCCCACACTGCACAGCAGGTTAGACATTTCCACCCAGCACTAAACACAGCCATCAGCACCACGGACAGCGCCCCACACTGCACAGCAGGTTAGACATTTCCACCCAGCACTAAACACAACCATCAGCACCACGGACAGCACCCCACACTGCACAGCAGGTTAGACATTTACCACCCAGCACTAAACACAACCATCAGCACCACGGACAGCGCCCCACACTGCACAGCAGGTTAGACATTTACCACCCAGCACTAAACACAGCCATCAGCACCACGGACAGCACCCCACACTGCACAGCAGGTTAGACATTTACCACCCAGCACTAAACACAGCCATCAGCAATACGGACAGCGCCCCACACTGCACAGCAGGTTAGACATTTACCACCCAGCACTAAACACAACCATCAGCACCACGGACAGCGCCCCACACTGCTCAGCAGGTTACACATTTACCACCCAGCACTAAACACAGCCATCAGCACCACGGACAGCGCCCCACACTGCACAGCAGGTTACACATTTACCACCCAGCACTAAACACAACCATCAGCACCACGGACAGCGCCCCACACTGCACAGCAGGTTAGACATTTACCACCCAGCACTAAACACAACCATCAGCACCACGGACAGCGCCCCACACTGCAAAGCAGGTTAGACATTTACCACCCAGCACTACACACAGCCATCAGCACCACGGACAGCGCCCCACACTGCACAGCAGGTTAGACATTTCCACCCAGCACTACACACAGCCATCAGCACCACGGACAGCGCCCCACACTGGACAGCAGGTTAGACATTTCCACCCAGCACTAAACACAACCATCAGCACCACGGACAGCGCCCCACACTGCACAGCAGGTTAGACATTTACTGGGTGTGGTTCATTGGGTCGACATGAGTTCGGTCGACATGCATTAGGTCGACATTATCACTAGGTGGACATGGTCATTAGGTCGACATGGAAAAAGTTTGACATGAGTTTTTTAACCTTTTTTGGTGTTTTCTTCTAAAAGTGACGGGGAACCCCAATTAGTGCACTGTGACCCCTTGCAAGGCTCTCGAGCTTTGGGCACAGGTTACCGTTCCCAGTTGTAGTCCACGTGGATCGTTAAGTATGAAAAAGGTCAAAAAATTGAAAAAAATTGTGAAAAACTCATGTCAACCTTTTTCCATGTCGACCTAGTACATGTCCACTTAATGACCGCCGTCCACATTTACCACCCAGTATTAAACACAGCCATCAGCACCATGGATAGCGTCCCTAACTACAAAGCAGGTTGGAAATTTCCCACCCAGTACTAAACACAGCCATCAGCACCATGGACAGCGCCCCACACGGGACAGCAGGTTAGACATTTCCACCCAGCACTAAACACAACCATCAGCACCACGGACAGCGCCCCACACTGCACAGCAGGTTAGACATTTCCACCCAGTACTAAACACAGCCATCAGCACCATGGACAGCGCCCCACACTGCACAGCAGGTTAGACATTTCCACCCAGCACTAAACACAACCATCAGCACCACGGACAGCGCCCCACACTGCACAGCAGGTTAGACATTTCCACCCAGTACTAAACACAGCCATCAGCACCATGGACAGCGCCCCACACTGTAGTGTGTTAACCTGGAACAAACCATGCAAACAATGTAAGGGGTTTGCAAATACATTTATTACTTTTGAATGGAGGGTAAATATTGTCCTTTGTATGCAGCCCACAAACATAGGACAGCTTTATTTTTACACTGCAACTTCGATATGAGATTGGACATGCCCCTCCCAAATCCGGATCTCTCACATCTTACATCTGCCCCCCCTGCAGGGGGGGTGATACTGTCCATGGTGCAGAAAGCCCTATTTAGTGCTAGGTGGGAAGTGTCTAACCTGTTCCCAATACTCACAATTAGCTCGTACATAAGGTCTTAGCACCTGGGCACTCTCAGATTAGAATCCATTAGTCCAGGACAGGGCTATTATTAGTCAGATCACTACTTGCATTAGTTCCGTGATTACAGCGACCTCCTCGTTCTCTGTATAAAAGAAACCTCTTCATGAGCCACCTTCCCAGATGTATTAATTGTGTGTCAAAGCTGTTACAGCTCATTAACATTACTGTATCTGCCCCATCGCTGCTGACCCCACAATCCTTTCTCTGGGCAGCCATTCAGTTACCAATGTAGAGTGAAGAAACACTGCAGTAATGACATGGCAGAGAGAGGGGCTCACGTCTGTGTATCTCCTGATGCTTCTGGCTGCTTCTTTATCAAGTTCACATCCAAGTGAGTGATTTGGAGTATACAGTAGCTCCCACTGATATCTAACCAACTTTCCTGCTGGGGAGGTGACGTTACTGTGCCGGGTACTGAGGTGCAGTGTTAAGATAACTCCTATTTCCACTGTTAGGCTGACCCTACTACACCTGCATGAATCTACTTGGTTTAAAGGACCATTGCTACATTTGGTGTTGCTCATAATGGTCATAAATGTATCTGAAAACATTTCAACTCCTTCCTACTTTTTAAGTTCTTTCATGGTGTATGTCCAGCATCAGAGTAATGGAGACCTGTGTATCAATAAATCCCTTATTGTAGCAATACAGACCATGAAATATCCCTTACTGACGCGTTTAATCAACATAATATCAGCGGGAAACTGAGTGATTACTTTCCACTGTGTTAATAATCCAGGGGAGGGTTGTATTGCAAATGAACTGGGTTACATCCTGCGTCTGTTCACCTGCATAATGGTGCAATTTAACGCTAATATGCATGCCGAGGCAGATATATAGTATATTGGAAGAAGTGACTTGCAAGATTAGGAGTTGGGAGACCTAATGCACATGTGTGCTCATTGGCCACTAGAGTGTCAGTTTGGATTTACTCTTTCTTTAAATAATGATAATATATTAGGTTATAGTTCTAGGTGATGCAGGATTGGCTATAGGTAGTAGGACTGTAATTCAGCTGACGTCAGGTGGGCTTCTGGCTGTAGTGATCATATCGTTTGGCGCTTTCAGCAATAGCAAAAACTGAGACAGGGAAAGGGGATAGTTTTGTGCAGTCCGACAGGTCTTAGGGGGCCAGAAGCCGCGTTTGCCGCAGTGTGTGATGTTCACATGTCCATCGTACCCTTGTCTGCTGGCCTGGCTCTTATGTAGAGGTGGATATTGGAGCATAAAGTCTGTATGTTTCAGAATGTCATTCTGAATGTTGACACCTGAAATGATGACATGTGAAATGCTGACATTCTGCAGGATGCTGACATTAGGGCTAGGCCATGGAGGGAGAGTTAGGATTAGGCTGCAGGGGGGAGATTAGGTTGTGGGTTACGGTTGAGGTGATGGTTCAGATTTTACGGCTAGGGGTTGGCATACCGGAACTCTGCATCTCCCGTCACCACTGCAACACCGCAGATGACAACATTCTGAGCATGTCAACTTTTAATAAGAGTTGATGTGCATGTTGATATTAAGACCTTGCCGACAAAATGTACCAAACCCGGTCAGCCCATTATTAGGGAGAGATGTATCAAACCATTGAGCGAGAGTTAAAGTGTTGAAGTTGGCGAAAGCAACCAATCAGCTGCTAACTGTAATTTCATGCACTGTGCTAGACAAGCGATAGCTGGAAGCTGGGGGCAACTTCTCCACTTCATCTCTTTCAAAGGTTTGATACATCTCCCTTCAAGTGAGATATGATTGGACTTGTGGTTCCTGTGTGACATTCTCCAACTTCTTAAAAAAAACCTCACACCTTAGTAAATATACCCGTGGTTGTGGGTATTAAGTGGACACATCTGGAATATTGATAGTCAAGATGTCAACATTATCAGAATGTTGACAGCTTGTCAACACTGGCATGTCGACATTTAAACACTGATATTTTGACCTAAAACTAACCCTACTGGCTAACTCTCCCCTAATTGCATACGTCTACATTGTGGCTATCCACTTTCAGGACCTGTCAATATTTTGATTGAGGACATCCTGACTGGCACCCATCAGTCTCGGGGGTTTGTGTGAGAGATGGTTATTAGATACTGCATGCTTTATTCACTCATAGGCCAAGCAGTGTCCTCCCCTATGTGGGCGGCGTGTTCTTTAGGTGCCCCGGCCACTCGCTACGTTGTGTATCCTCTCTGTAAGTGCCCTGGCTGATTTCTAGGTACCCTGCATGCAATCTGCATGTGCAACTTGGACTTCTGGAGACTGGAACCCTAGAGTGTTGGCTTCCTGTGGTGACCGAGGGCAGTGCGCTCAGCTCTCCAGCAGTGAAGGGGTGCAATCTGCTATGACGTTCATTTCCAGTGCTACTTTTTTTCTTTTTGGCACACTCTGTTTAATTGGTGTCATTTGCTCAATTACCCTCATATGCAATCACCCGGTATTATGAGAGGGAACGTGCATTTCAGATAAACGGAGGGAAAGATTTCCCAGCACAATTGTTTTCTCGCTTCCAGCTCCGGCGGGTTTAACCACTTCAGTGCTAGTACTCTAGTGTCTCTGAGGGTTGTTTTCTCTCCTGTGTGGGATTGCGCATTCAGCAATACAATTATATTCATCAATAAGATTTACAGTGCAGCTGGGGGGTGAAATGATATTCCAGTGTTCGGGATGCCGGCGGTCAGAAGACCGTCCGCCGCGTCGCGATGGTGACAATCCCATCAAGGGCTAGGTAGGTATAGTTACCCTCCCCCAATACCCCTAACCCTCCCTTCCTCGTAGCCTAACCATAACCCTTTTCTGGTTATAGTTAGTCTAAACCTAGTCCTCCCCACCGTCTCTCCGATACTTACAGTCGGGATGCCGGCGTCTGCATTTAGTCAGAGTTCCGGAGTCGACATTATGGGCGGGTGTCGGTATTCCAACAGTTGGCATCTTGACCGCATATTGTATTGCTATTGAGCAACCGGTGCGCCTATAGAATAGAACCAGCGCCCAACTGTGATCAATAGATTCCCATTATTTCTGACTTCTTGGAAGGTTTTGCTGGCTTCTAGGTTAGACTGACTGGTTCCCATATTTTACCTCTATTATATCTACTCCTTAATGTAAAAGGGTGTACGTGAGGTGGGCGATGATGTATTTGCTGAGGGCTTTGTTACCTGTTGAGAAAAGAATGCATATTATAGGGTGGGTCTGCTATAACCGCCTGTGACATGAATAGTGGAGTGATACAAATGTTTATTGTAAGATGTGTAATGCGAGTATACGGAGACGTGCAACCTTTCACTTGTATTCACTAACAAAGCCATTTTAGGGTGATGTTCTGATGGTCATAGATGGTACTGTCATCGATGATCAGCATTTTCCCCAGACTATGGTTAGCCAGCACAACTTAGCATAGTGGGTCTGGTACTTACCATCAAGGATCAGCCACAGATGTTTACAACCGATGGCATCCCATCGAGAATGAAACCACTCACATCACCGCCAGACCATCGATGGTTGCTAGTTGTGTGACTGTAGGCTTCTTTTCTATCAGGTCATCATGATTAGGTCTCTGTATATTTATGTGTATACAGTATACATAGAGAGGCTTATTTATAAACTCATTTCTGTCATTAAATCAAGGCGGGATCATCGGTTTCTGCACGTTTAATGCAGAATTAAGTATCCTCACTATTTAGCAAATATAGAAAGCGATGTCTCCTGCTTTGGGATCACCAGCACTTGCAGCAGCCCCCCCCCCCCCCCCCGTAGTGGTCGATCATGACCACGCTACCGGGACTATTTAACGATCTCTGAACTGATTCTCAGGAACGGATTATGATGCCCATTGCAACTTTGCTGCTATACATTCTAGCTCTGCTCTTTCCGAAACTGAAATCAAAGTGATAGCGTTAGCTAATCGTTTAGGGTTTACTCATCTCCTGGACAGGCTGTTGTTTAAACCTGTGTCCTGGCGACGGCCCCTGACTAAAATTGACATTTCAAATAACTACAATATACGGCAATAAGGAAAGTTAATATTTCAAGCTCCTCCATTAATTTAATAAATAGGGCCAGACAGAGAAAGAGAGAGAGGTTTGTTGCTAGATGCTTCCATGTTTTGCACAATCTGTAGCTACTACGGGATCTCTAGTGTAGCGTTGGCTATGACGCTGCAGTACAATTGTAAAAGATTGCCATATTATAAACTTCGCGTTTCCGGTTCCCAAGTACTAATTACCCAGCATTCCACACTGCACGCACCCAACGCTGCTTGCAATTAGTAGTAAGCCATCTTTAATTAGCATCCCCTGATCACAGTTCTTTTGACACGTTATTAAACACTCATTAAACTCTTGCTAATGCTTATTATTAGTAATGTATGCATTTTGACATCAAACCACACATCCTTACTGTCAGTTTTGTGTAACTCCCTGCAATGGAGACTAAACAGGAGATGATCGTACTATGCAGCCTGGAAGCCATGTAAAGCATCATTACGCAGTGCGAGGGGTCTTCCACATGTATGACCGGTGATTGTAGTCCGTGTTACAGGAGAACTCAACTCACATTTCAGGAAACAGTCCTTTAATCGACAACGTTATGTCAACTGGATAACTTTATAATGTTATACATGATTTTTTAGTTTCCTATTTAAAATTATAATGCCACAGTTAAAGATGCGTGTCGCTATTCTCATGTTGACATGATGCTATCGACGTATTGGCTGTATACAGAACGTATGTATTCTCACATTTCATAAGTTGCAGCTTAGTGTGACGTGCTGACTGACTTTGACTTTTTCTTGGTTGGTTAATAAAACTTGTTACTCAGAAACCCAGTGTCTCCCCCGTGCCACTTGCGGCCTGACGTGAAAGGCCGATCCCTATTCCCAAGTGACGCCGGGGTCAGTGTCCTACAAGACGCCGGCTCAGGTCAGCGGAACCCTTCTGCAGCAACTACTGACTTACATTTCCAATTCTTTCCACATCTGCTGAAATATGAAAGCGCTAGAACAGTCCTCTCCTTATAAGAACCATTAGAAGTGTAATTCTAGCAGACTTTCCATTATTGTTTCTGAAAAAGTATAGAAAATCCATAAACCCATCTTTACTGGCCCCTGGAAATAGCTTGCCCAGGTGGGTGTCTCCATGGTAAGTAATGGCGTGCGGCAGGATCATAAGATTACATATGAACATGTGCAATTGTCAGCTGTTTTATGGATATATAGCCTACTGCTTTGGGACCGTTATATATATATTGCTTTATTTATATGGCGCCACAAGGGTTCCGCAGCACCCAATTTCAGAGTACATAAACAAATAATCAAAACAGGAAAACAGCAACTTAAAGTTGAAGACAATATAGGACAAGTACAGGGTAACTAAACATAACTACATCAGCAGATAACACTGGAATAATATCAGATGGCAGAGAACTGCAGGATTTGGTGCAGTTGAAGATGATTAAAGTAAGAAAAAGGATAAGCACATGTGGGAAGAGGGCCCTGCTCGTGAGAGGAGGGGTAGACAGACGGGTGACACTGACGGGGTACATAGAGAGTGTGGAACAGAGGGTTAGGATGAGATTTGGCTGGGTTTGGTGAAGAAGTGGGTCTTGAGAGCCCGTTTGAAGTTTTGTAGAGAGGTGGAGAGTATGAGGGGGAGAGGTAGGGAATTCCAGAGAAAGGGAGCAGCATGTGAGAAATCTTGGAGGTAGGAGTGGGAGGAGGTAATCAGAAGACAGGAGAGGCGGCGTGCATTAGCAGAGCGAAGAGGACGGGTGGGAGTGTAAAGGGAGATAAGGTCAGAGATGTAGATAGTAGAGGAGTTGGTGAGGGCTTTGTAAGCGAGTGTGAGAAGCTTGAAATGGATTCTGAAAGGGAAGGGAAGCCAGTGAAGGGCTTCTAGGAGAGGTGAGGTGGATGTAGTGCGTTTGGTGAGGAAGATGAGCCGGGCTGCAGCATTGAGGATAGATTGGAGTGGAGCAGGGACGTGCAGTCAGGGGAGGCAGGGGAGGCAGTGCCTCCCCTGTCATATTCTGTTTCGACGATTAGAATAATACAAAGTTCATATTTATAACACAGATTCAGTGTTATATATACTTTTCTTTGTATTAGTCTCCGTTTTGCAGTGAAACCCTAGCTAAATCTGTACGGGAGGCAGTGAGAGCGCTGCCTCAAACTGACAATTATAAACTATCTGAGACGAGGGGGCGGGGCCACGGACGCGGGCAGGAAAAGCCCATTGAAAAACATTGCAGTTGAGGCAGTAGTACTTCTGCCGCAATGACAGAGCCGGGGGTGGGGCCAAGTGGAGCTCACGGACCTCCAGCCAATCAAGATTGGCCTACGGCTGGCTCCACGTTTGAAGCGCCGCTGGCCGCTATCAGTCTCACCTTGGCTGCAAGAGCGATGCTGGGTGAGACATCAAGGAAGACACAGCATCCGCCTGCCCCAACCGCCGCATCGGCAAACAGCTCCGCCAGCGGCTTTGATGGGAAGGCTCAGGCTGCAGTAGCACACAGGCTTCCAGGATACACAGACAGGGACCAGAGCCGTGCCTCAGTGACTAACACTGACCGCCCCAGCTGTGAAGCTGCTGATACTGCCATCCTGGAGGTGAGCTGACAATTTGCATTATGTTGCCTCAGCCCTGCCCCACCTCACCCTGTACTCTCATACTACTGTACTTCCGATACAGACTGCTGACCTCATTATACCATACTCACCCTTCTCCTCTTACCTGCTCCCTAATTCTTACCTCTATCTCACCCTATTTCTCCCTTGTCTCCCCTTATACCTTATTCCTGCCACTATGTCTATAAGAACCCTTTGACCCCCATCAATGTGTTCTACCACTTATCTCTGGGTTGTTCCCCTTCCCCCCATTATATATGCCCCCACTTATCCCTGGATGTTCCCCCTTCCCTCCATTATATATGCCCCCACCCCCATTGTAGCTCCACCCATAATATCCATAGATCTCTTCCTCCCCCCCCCCCCTCCCCAGGAGGGGGGCCCTGTCTATTTTGTCAATCCCGGGCCCCACAGTTTCTGATGGCAGCCCTACGTGCCATTGGTAGAGCTCAGCTAATGGTGGCTCCCCCTGGCGCAGCTCCAGGTCTTACCCGCACCCCTGTAGACATCTCGGACCATAACGCTGCCCGTCCGATAGTCGCATGATCCTGGTGGCCTTCTGCAGTGGGCTCTGGTGACTCGGCGTTGACGGTAATCTTCAGTGGTCTGTGTAAGTAGCTGAGCCCCCCCCACCTACTGCTCCGTGGATTTGTGTTGACAAGCGGCTCTATCCTCTCTATGCCTGCCGTCACTCACCCTAACTTTTCCTAACATGCAATACCGGTGTCCAGACTGGGCACTCCCACACATCTTCTATGATGTGCCAACAGTGTTTCAGAGCTGTGTAGAAAAGTCACAACGTGACAGAGTTAAAGCTCTCTATTCCTTATCTTCCATCAGTGACTGTGATGCTCATGCACTCCATCTAAAGTGAGATACTGTATAGACATTATATATAATATATTCAGTATACCTGTGTGTGCATGTACATGTTATTTGGTTTTATGCTGTTTTATCACTGCATGAAGGTCTGGCAATTTCCACTATTACTGCATTTAACACAATGGGGGAATTCAATTGTGTTGCACGCTTGATCGCAGGGCACAATTCAAATGACCCGTTTGAGCGCTGAAATAGGTCACTTTTTGCACATTTTAGCCCGCACCCCCCCGGTAGAGTATGAGCTGAGATCAATGCGCCGGCAGCCGATTGCGCCCGAACAAGCTACAATTGAATAGCTCTGCTGTGCGCCATCTGCTGGCTGCTGGAATGCAGGGCGGCCTAGCCCTGTGCTGGGTGTCCTCCCACATGCCAAAGAATTTGATCATACATGTGTGTTTTTTTTGCACATCTATGCCACCTCTTACACTACAAAATTACTGGATTTGCTTGATAAATACATAAATGTATTAATTTCTCCCAATCGCGGATCACCACATTATTTCCCCACCTCCTTGAGTGGGGTGATACTGGCCAGTGCCTCCCCAGCCATAGACGTCACCGCACGTCACTGGAGTGGAGAGAGGTAATTGTCAGGAATGCCAGTCAGGAGGAGATTACAGTAGTCCAGTCTGGAGATGAGCAGTGAGTGGATAAGAGTCTTAGTAGCGTCGTGGGTGAGAAAGGGTCTGATCCTGGAAATATTTTTTAGATGAAACCGGCAGGTTTGCGAGAGGTGCTGAATGTGTAGTTTGAAGGAGAGGGAGGAATCAAGGATTACTCCAAGACAGCACACTCTATCTATCCTATCTATCTATCTATCTATCTATCTATCTATCTATCTATCTATCTATCTATCTATCTATCTATCTATCTTTTTTTTAAACAATCATTTGATTTGATTTTACCTAATAGCTATATCCTAAAAGTAAACTTTGATATTCCTTTCAATTTAAATCAGTCATTTCAGATTATTAAAAGTGAAAGCTCTCTTCGCGTGAGGAATACACATTACTCGTCATTTTCACAAGAAAAAGACAGTTTTTTTCAGTATAAGCGCCAATAAGGAAAATGGATAATAGATATAAATACGTCCCCTTGGAGAAGTTCTCATTCAGTTGTTCCTCAATTGTTCAAGGGACGTTCTCAGTTAGTGTAGATGATGTCCAATGATTTGATATAAAAACAGAAAAACAAAACAGACATACAATGTGTAGTATTGTTGTATATCTGATTATTTTATTAAGATAGATAGAGTTGTCCTTATCCCATTAGAATAAAGGGGGACAGTGCCATAGATAGGGAATCTATATATGATGCGTACCCCAACTCATAATAAGGGAGATCAGTGTGTGCACAAAAGAGTTTCTTTAGAAATTCTTCACCCTCTTTGAGTGTCCTTCACCATATGGTATGCATAAACAGGCATACCTCAACTCACTTTAGAGTGGAAAGAGACAGGTGTATAAAGGTATCTTTCTCCTGTATTATAGTATCAATAAGGGTGCGTACCACACTCACAAGACATGAAGTAGAGATGTTCCCATAAAGGTATCTTTTGAGTCCACAGCTATTTCGGACTCCACAAAAAAAACCAGTACACGGTATGGTGGTTCCAAATCAAAAGAAGAAAATGGTGCCAATCAGTCTGATAGTTTTTAAAAGATTTAATACATACATCCCATAGTTGGGAAGCCAAAACATGCACATAAAAAATACTTAGTTACTCCATAAAAAGGAGCTCAAAAGAAAACGTAAATAGCACCAAAAAAAAAAGAAAATCGTTAAAAAATCCAAAATTTCATAGAGTACATATAAATAATGTAGAGTACCTCAAAGGTTAGCTTCTTAGAGTATGTCTTGAGGAAGGCTCCTGTAGAGCCGAAACGCGTCGACAACACTGGGCACTGTGCAACCTCTTTTACTCTAAGAAGCTATGGTGAAGGACACTCAAAGAGGGTGAAGAATTTCTAAAGAAACTCTTTTGTGCACACACTGATCTCCCTTATTATGAGTTGGGGTACGCATCATATATAGATTCCCTATCTATGGCACTGTCCCCCTTTATTCTAATGGGATAAGGACAACTCTATCTATCTTAATAAAATAACCAGATATACAACAATACTACACATTGTATGTCTGTTCCTTTTGTTTCTATATAATACCATTGGGTATGAACTGCTCCTATTGGAAAACATCCCTTTGAGCCATTTTTCAGAAGGTTGAAGTGTTTGTGGACCCTAAAGATACCTTGATAGGACTGTCTTCACTTCGTGTCTTGTGAGTTCGGTACGCATTTCCATATGATACAGCAGCAATAGGATAAAAGATACCTTTATATTTTTGACCCATTTCCACCTTAAAGTGAGTTTAGGTATGCTATTTCATGCATACTTTATGGTGAAGGACACACAAAGAGGGTGAAGAAACCTAAAGAAACCTTTCCGTGCACATACTTGCCCCTCCCAGTGTGAGTTGGGGTACGCACCGTATTTAGACTCCCCCTTTATGCCATCTTCCTTATGGGATTAGGCTCATTCTATATATGTAAAAGAACTCATCACACAAAACAATACTACACATTGCATGTCTGTTTTGTTTTTCTGTTTTTATATCAAATCATTGGACATCATCTACACTAACTGAGAACGTCCCTTGAACAATTGAGGAACAACTGAATGAGAACTTCTCCAAGGGGACGTATTTATATCTATTATCCATTTTCCTTATTGGCGCTTATACTGAAAAAAACTGTCTTTTTCTTGTGAAAATTTCTGTTTCTTTTTGGGGTGGGGTGACATCCTGTTAGACACTTTTTACTGGTTAAAGCTGCCTTGCGCACATTTTAAAAACCCAATCCTTTTGTTGTTTACATTACTCGTCATTAATTATTGCTGCGCTGCAGCAGATGACGTTGTACACTACATAATAGCTGGCATTATATAATACCCCTTTTTCACTGACTTCAAAATCCCAGGTTTCTGCACAACCTACCTGGGACTAACTCCCGGGTCCCCCGGCCCTGCTCCAGACCAGGGTGACGGAGCTGAGACCCGGGATACGGACAGGATGATAGACCCGGCAATTTCCCAGGTTGCAGTGATAAAGGGGTATGAGTAAATCCTGATATTGATCATATAGGAGTCGGGAGACGCCGTCATAAAACTCAGCACAGCAAGGCCTGGAATCCGGATCAGCTCGGCTGACAAGAGGACTTTGTTTATTATTTCTGTATCATTATGTTGACAGAATAATTATGCAAAGATAATTAGCGATAAACAAATATGTTTTCTGGTTCCAAAAAAGGCCTCTTCTGCAGGGTTTTCTGTATCTCGGAGGCAAATATCAGAGGAGAGGTGTTAAATGTTTTACTTTGGTTTTTTTAGGGGGAGGGAATAATTGTCATGTTTGTATAATTACCACCATAATAATATATAGGTGTTTTATTTATTTATTTTATATAGAAAATAAACACAACAAATGACTGTACTGTCATGACATTTCACAAAATGTTCTCACTATGACCTTGAGATTAGTGCTAATAGAAAAGAGATTTATGGGGGAATTAAATCAGCGACGCTAATTTAACAGAGGGTAAAAAAGGTGGTAGCCTCAGGCTGTAATGCCCGGGGTTATTCAATTACAGGCCGTTTTTCTATGTAATAAGGAAGTCAGGCAGTGACGTCTGGGAGCAGTGCTAATAGGAAAAGACAGATAATGAATGCTAGTGTAGCAGGAGGGCTGTACTGGTGTAGCAGGAGGGCTGTACTGGTGTAGCAGGAGGGCTGTACTGGTGTAGCAGGAGGGCTGTACTGGTGTAGCAGGAGGGCTGTACTGATGTAGCAGGAGGGTTGTACTGGTGTAGCAGGAGGGCAGTGCTGATGTAGCATGAGGGTAGTGCTGGTGTAGCAGGTTGGTTGTACTGGTGTAGCATGAGGGCTGTGCTGGTGTAGCAGGAGGGCTGTACTGATGTAGCAGGAGGGCTGTACTGGTGTAGCAGGAGGGCAGTGCTGATGTAGCATGAGGGCAGTGCTGGTGTAGCAGGTTGGTTGTACTGGTGTAGCATGAGGGCTGTGCTGGTGTAGAAGGAGGGCAGTGCTGGTGTAGCAGGAGGGCTGTACTGGTGTAGCAGGAGGGCAGTGCTGATGTAGCATGAGGGCAGTGCTGGTGTAGCAGGTTGGTTGTACTGGTGTAGCATGAGGGCTGTGCTGGTGTAGAAGGAGGGCAGTGCTGGTGTAGCAGGAGGGCTGTACTGGTGTAGCAGGAGGGCTGTACTGGTGTAGCAGGAGGGCAGTGCTGGTGTAGCAGGAGGGCAGTACTGGTGTAGCAGGAGGGCTGTACTGGTGTAGCAGGAGGGCTGTACTGATGTAGCAGGAGGGCTGTACTGATGTAGCAGGAGGGCTGTACTGATGTAGCAGGAGGGCTGTACTGGTGTAGCAGGAGGGCAGTGCTGGGTGTAGCAGGAGGGCAGTGCTGGTGTAGCCTGAGGGCAGGGCTGGGTGTAGCCTGAGGGCAGGGCTGGGTGTAGCCTGAGGGCAGGGCTGGGTGTAGCCTGAGGGCAGTGCTGGGTGTAGCCTGAGGGCAGTGCTGGGTGTAGCCTGAGGGCAGTGCTGGGTGTAGCCTGAGGGCAGTGCTGGGTGTAGCCTGAGGGCAGTGCTGGGTGTAGCCTGAGGGCAGTGCTGGGTGTAGCCTGAGAGCAGTGCTGGGTGTAACCTGAGGGCAGTGCTGGGTGTAGCCTGAGGGCAGTGCTGGGTGTAGCCTGAGGGCAGTGCTGGGTGTAGCCTGAGGGCAGTGCTGGGTGTAGCCTGAGGGCAGTGCTGGTGTAGCCTGAGGGCAGTGCTGGGTGTAGCCTGAGGGCAGTGCTGGGTGTAACATGAGGGCAGTGCTGGGTGTAGCCTGCGGGCAGTGCTGGGTGTAACATGAGGGCAGTGCTGGGTGTAGCCTGAGGGCAGTGCTGGGGTAACATGAGGGCAGTGCTGGTGTAACATGAGGGCAGTGCTGGGTGTAGCCTGAGGGCAGTGCTGGTGTAACATGAGGGCAGTGCTGGGTGTAGCCTGAGGGCAGTGCTGGTGTAACATGAGGGTAGTGCTGGTGTAACATGAGGGCAGTGCTGGGTGTAGCCTGAGAGCAGTGCTGGGTGTAACCTGAGGGCAGTGCTGGGTGTAACATGAGGGCAGTGCTGGGTGTAGCCTGAGGGCAGTGCTGGGTGTAGCCTGAGGGCAGTGCTGGGTGTAGCCTGAGGGCAGTGCTGGTGTAGCCTGAGGGCAGTGCTGGGTGTAGCCTGAGGGCAGTGCTGGGTGTAACATGAGGGCAGTGCTGGGTGCAGCCTGAGGGCAGTGCTGGGTGTAACATGAGGGCAGTGCTGGGTGTAGCCTGAGGGCAGTGCTGGGGTAACATGAGGGCAGTGCTGGTGTAACATGAGGGCAGTGCTGGGTGTAGCCTGAGGGCAGTGCTGGTGTAACATGAGGGCAGTGCTGGGTGTAGCCTGAGGGCAGTGCTGGTGTAACATGAGGGCAGTGCTGGTGTAACATGAGGGCAGTGCTGGGTGTAGCCTGAGGGCAGTGCTGGGTGTAGCCTGAGGGCAGTGCTGGGTGTAGCCTGAGGGCAGTGCTGGTGTAACATGAGGGCAGTGCTGGGTGTAGCCTGAGGGCAGTGCTGGGTGTAACATGAGGGCTGTACTGAAGGGAAAGCTGAGACTAATTTTCAATGGGGCAATGTCAGTGTAACATGGGGGCAGTGCTGATATGAAAAAAAGTTTATGCTACTGTAACAGGATGGCAGTGCCAGTGTAACATGGATACAGTGCCTACAGGTATTTAACAATGGGGCCAGCGCCAGTGTTACAAGGGGGCTAGTGCCGATGTAACATAAAAGCAGGGTTGTGTGACAAGTGAGCAGTGCTGGTGTAACATGGTGGAAGTACTGTAGGAAAAAAGTTGCTGCTAATGTAATATGAGGGTAGTGTCAGTGTAACATGGGGGTAGTGTCAATGTAGTGTCAGTGTAACATGGGGATAGTGTTAGTGTAACATGGGGGTAGTGTCAGTGTAACATGGGGGTAGTGTCGGAGTAACATGGGGGTAGTGTCAGTGTAACATGGGGGTAGTGTCAGTGTAACATGGGGGTAGTGTCAGTGTAACATGGGGGTAGTGTCAGTGTAACATTGGGGTAGTGTCAGTGTCACATGGGGGTAGTGTCAGTGTAACATGGGGGTAGTGTCAGTGTAACATGGGGTTAGTGTCAGTGTAACATGGGGTTAGTGTCAGTGTAACATGGGGGTAGTGTCAGTGTAACATGGGGGTAGTGTCAGTGTCACATGGGGGTAGTGTCAGTGTCACATGGGGGTAGTGTCAGTGTCACATGGGGGTAGTGTCAGTGTCACATGGGGGTAGTGTCAGTGTAACATGGGGGTAGTGTCGGAGTAACATGGGGGTAGTGTCAGTGTCACATGGGGGTAGTGTCAGTGTCACATGGGGGTAGTGTCAGTGTCACATGGGGGTAGTGTCAGTGTCACATGGGGGTAGTGTCAGTGTCACATGGGGTAGTGTCGGAGTAACACGGGGAACTGCGCTGATGTAACATAAAGGCATGGTGTTGTGACACGCTAGCTGTGCCGGTGTAACGTGGTGAAGTGCTGGGGTAACATAAAAGCAGGGTGGTGTGGCATGCTAGCTGTGCTGGGGTAACATGGTGCACTGTCTAGGGCTCTTTGTCGTACCCCAGGCAGTGGGTGTGGAGGGAATAATTATTTAATATTTATAACCGTGTTCTTGACAGGTGGGCTACTGGTCCCAGCAAACCTGACAGGGCGTAGTGGCACATTTTGATTACAGTGAAAATGATAGTTCGATAGTGTCTTGCATGACCTTTACCATTAGTATTCCGGACTCCTACATTCACTGTACCAGCGTCCATTGTGCATATTTCTGGCAGTGATTGGACAGTTTTTAGCAGTTTATAATTACATTTTTTCATGCTAATTCCTGAGCCAGACTCCAGCAATTCCCCTGCTCGTGTTGATGCATAAGATCTCCCTGACACTTACTGTACTGTGGCACTTTTCAGGTAGGTAGTCTGCCACCCCCAGATTGTCCCAGTGACAGCTGCCATTTCCCTTTGTCTGAAAAGCTGTGTATCGTGCCCATGATCATTGTCTTAGAAGGGGGGTAGAAAGCAATGCAGCTGGAAGCGCTGAGAGGGGTGGGGGGCACATAGTGATGGCTTATGCTTCAAAAGTACATTTGGGGGTAATGGGTTTTAATTGCATTTAGCCCCAGTGTGTGCTCCGTTTCAGTAGTGCAGACTTTAAGAATACCTCCCAACTGTCCCTATTTTCCTTGGGACAGTCCTGCTATTTGGATGCTGTCCCACCCCCGGGCCATAGTGTTCCCCAGGCAGGGAGGAAGGTTGGGGGGCATTTGATCACTGCTGCTTTGCACAGCAAATAGCGGGTGGTCTTCAGTTTGCCGGCGCCCGGGCTCCCGACGACTAGCATACTGGCGCCGGAATCACGACCGCCGGCATGCCGACAGCTTTTCTCCCTCTTGGGGCTCCAAGAGGGGCTCATTTGCGCTCACCCAGCTGTCGGTATGCTGGCGGTCAGGATTCCGGCACCGATATGCTGGCCGACGGGAACCCGACCACCGGCATAACATACTACACCCCAAACAGCAGGTGATCCTTGAATAGATGCACACGGCATCTAAATGGTGCAGGGAGAAGAGCCTAGGGGGCAGATCAGCTGCTTGGGAGCGCTGGGCACACCCCAGAATGATGAAAATAGGGATACTTCTGCAAGGCCCTCCCACCCATGGCTATGTCCCTTTTTCGCCCGGAGTATTTGGCATGTAGGAGTCCTGACTTCATCTCATCAATTGTTGCCTTTAGGGCAAGTAAGCTGTACTGGTCTCATTAGCACTTATAGGTGGTCATTCCGAGTTGATTGCTAGCTGCATTCGTTCGCTGTGCAGCGATGAGGCAAAAAAAAGGGCACTTCTGCGCATGCGTCTTCGCAATGCGCACGCGCGGCATACTATTACAACAAACTATGTCGTTTTACACAGGGTCTAGCGATGCTTTTCAGTCGCACAGGCAGCCGCAGAGTGATTGACATAAAGTGGGCGTTTCTGGGTGTCAACTGACCGTTTTCAGGGAGTGTTTGGAAAAACGCAGGCGTGGATGAGTGAACGCAGGGCGTGTTCATGACATCATATCAGGAACTGAACAGTCTGAAGTGATCGCAAGCGCTGAGTAGGTCTGAAGCGACTCAGAAACTGCACAAAATAATTTTGTCGATCCTGAGCTAAAATACACTCCCAGTGGGCGGCGGCTTAGCGTTTGCACGGCTGCTGAAAATTGCTAGCGAGCGATCAACTCGGAATGACCACCATAGTACCATCAGGGTGACATAAATGTAAGCGTCTATACACGTTACATGTAAACATGAGCAGGGAAGAATCATTATGGGTACACTTTATGTTCCCTCTGATGGTCTTCCCATGTGCTGCCCCAAATACGACTGATACATGAACCATTATACTGTCCGTATCATACAGTGATACTAAAACATCACTGAACGGAGTCATTGGGGTAAAATTACTAAGATGGGAGTTCCATTTAAGATGGGATGTTGCCCATAGCAACCAGTCAGATTCTACTTCACATTTATCTTGTATCTTCTAGAAGATGATACCTGAAATCTGATTGGTTGCTATGGGCAACATCACATCTTAAATAGTACTCCCATCTTAGTAAATTTCCGCCATTATCTTGGAATGCAGGATGGGCACTCACAAAATCTGGCCATGTTCAGTGAACAATGGGCCTACTTCACGTTTGTACGCAGTGGGCAATTATCACGCAATGTAGCGATTATTGGCAGACTGCACATGTGCTGCGATTACAGTGCCCATGCGCAACGGGGCCGCTGCGATATCACTCACAATGAGGATTACATGGAGAAGCGATTGACAGGAAGTGACCTATGGAGGCGTTAGCGGAGTGTTTATGGGGAGTGGTTGGCATAACGCTGGCCGTTTTTGGGGCGTGTGTCTGGTGGGGGGCTGTGAGCTTGTACGTACAAAAACATGGCGCCTGAGACGCTGCTTCTGTGTTCAATCTGTGTAGCCATAGAATGCGTTCGCAATTGCGAATGAGTTTGGCTCCGGTGGGCGTCTTTATTCATTCCTGGGCGACAGCTTCACTTGCTAGTGTTTGCAGTTGCGAAGCCGAGAAATGCGCACTTGCTCTTGCGCATAAACATGACTTATGCCCAGCGTCTGCCTTATTCTTTGTGGTGGAAGCGAAACTGGTGTGGCTCGCCCACCCTTCAGTGGTTTCTCTGTAAAGCCGTTGTTGTCAGCGTGCCATTTCCCTGCCGTGCAGACAGCACTTTCTGCATTCGGATAAATGTGGATCTTCCTCTCCCGTCTCTGTGACTATATAACACGATGAATAGAGTTTAAGTCAACCAGCAATTACATCCTGACCAGACGCTTCCTCCGCTGTCAGTAAAGCATAGGGACTTGTCTAGCGCAGCCGCTCTGCTTGTTTTTTCCCCCTCCGTCTCAGTATGAGACCTGTTCTGTGCCTCGCGCCTCTGATGTTTCTTTGTTCAGATCTTCCATTAATGGCTCTGCGGAGAGATGACTCCCTACACTCTAATCAGAAAGCTTCCACCTATATCCCCTTCACAAGGAACACCTCTTTAATGTTTCCGATCAGCTGAGCAGATCTGAAACCTTCCTGAGCGCCACATTTTGGAGACAGCGGAGCCTCTGTTCTGCTCAGATAGACGGGAGATCAACACAAGGAGACATGACTTCAGCTGAGGAGGAATGTCTGTTTCTTCCTCGCAGTAAACATCGCTCCTTTCTCTCTTGGCATCATGTAAGGACTAAGACCATCACACAGCCATCATCTACTAAGAAAGAAGTGTCATCTGAGTGAGATATAAACACACATTACCAGAATGTTGAGGTGTATGCTAATTAAAGGGACATGTGCCACGCCTTGGAGAGAGATAAAGTGGAGTAGTTGCCGAAAGTAACCAATCCGCTTCTGTCATTACAAAGACCCTGCTAGATAAATGTTGGTTAGAGGCTGATTGGTTTCTTTGGGCAGCTTCTCCACTTTAGCTCTTTCCACGGCTTGGTACATCTCCCCCTCTAAATCTTTGTGTATGGAACAGAAGTGTCAGAAACTGTTTGGAATGCAGAAACTATGGGGCATATCCAATTGGGCGAGGTTTCCACGTAAAAAATTACAGTGGGTATGTGCTATCACAATACCCACGGTATCCAATGAAAAGACCATGCATGTAGGGTGTTCATGTTGAAAACCCTGCGTTGTGGAAAAAAACAAAAATAACTCACCCGCTCCGCTGTCATCTGTGCCCGGCTGCTGCATCCTCCGCTGGTCCGGCTCTTGTACCAGGGAAGGTCATTGTACTGTATGTGTAGTGTACTGCAGTGTAGTGTGTTTGGGAAGGGGGGTGTAGGGTAGCGTAGGGTAGCGGCTGCAGTGTAGTGTGCAGTGAGGGGGATGCAGGGTAGCGGCTGCAGTGTAGTGTAGTGTGCATAGAGGGGGATGCAGGGTAGCGGCTGCAGTGTAGTGAAGTGTAGTGTGCAGTGAGGGGGATGCAGGGTAGCGGCTGCAGTGTAGTGTAGTGTGCATAGAGGGGGTGTAGGGTAGCGGCTGCAGTGTAGTGTGCATAGAGGGGGTGTAGGGTAGCGGCTGCAGTGTAGTGTGCATAGAGGGGGTGTAGGGTAGCGGCTGCAGTGTAGTGAAGTGTAGTGTGCATAGAGGGGGTGCAGGGTAGCGGCTGCAGTGTAGTGTAGTGTGCATAGAGGGGGATGCAGGGTAGCGGCTGCAGTGTAGTGTGCATAGAGGGGGTGTATGGTAGTGGCTGCAGTGTAGTGTGCAGTGAGGGGGATGTGGGGTAGCGGCTGCAGTGTAGTGTGCAGTGAGGGGGATGCAGGGTAGCGGCTGCAGTGTAGTGTAGTGTGCATAGAGGGGGATGCAGGGTAGCGGCTGCAGTGTAATGAAGTGTAGTGTGCAGTGAGGGGGATGCAGAGTAGCGGCTGCAGTGTAGTGTAGTGTGCATAGAGGGGGTGTAGGGTAGCGGCTGCAGTGAAGTGTAGTGTGCATAGAGGGGGTTTAGGGTAGCGGCTGCAGTGTAGTGAAGTGTAGGGTAGCGGCTGCAGTGTAGTGAAGTGTAGTGTGCAGTGAGGGGTGTAGGGTAGCGGCTGCAGTGTAGTGAAGTGTAGTGTGCAGCGAGGGGGTGTAGGGTAGTGGCTGCAGTGTAGTGTGCAGTGAGGGGGATGTAGGGTAGCGGCTGCAGTGTAGTGTGCAGTGAGGGGGATGCAGGGTAGCGGCTGCAGTGTAGTGTAGTGTGCATAGAGGGGGTGTAGGGTAGCGGCTGCAGTGTAGTGTGCATAGAGGGGGTGTAGGGTAGTGGCTGCAGTGAGGGGGATGTAGGGTAGCGGCTGCAGTGAAGTGTAGTGTGCAGTGAGGGGGATGCATGGTAGCGGCTGCAGTGTAGTGTAGTGTGCATAGAGGGGGTGTAGGGTAGCGGCTGCAGTGTAGTGTGCATAGAGGGGATGTAGGGTAGCGGCTGCAGTGTAGTGTGCAGTGAGGGGGATGCAGGGTAGCGGCTGCAGTGTAGTGTAGTGTGCATAGAGGGGGTGTAGGGTAGCGGCTGCAGTGTAGTGTGCATAGAGGGGGTGTAGGGTAGTGGCTGCAGTGTAGTGTGCAGTGAGGGGGATGTAGGGTAGCGGCTGCAGTGTAGTGAAGTGTAGTGGGCAGTGAGGGGGATGCAGGGTAGCGGCTGTAGTGTAGTGTGCATAGAGGGGGTGTAGGGTAGCGGCTGCAGTGTAGTGTAGTGTGCATAGAGGGGGTGTAGGGTAGCGGCTGCAGTGTAGTGTAGTGTGCATAGAGGGGGTGTAGGGTAGCGGCTGCAGTGTATTGTGCATAGAGGGGGTGTAGGGTAGCGGCTGCAGTGTAGTGTAGTGTGCATAGAGGGGGTGTAGGGTAGCGGCTGCAGTGTAGTGTGCATAGAGGGGGTGCAGGGTAGCGGCTGCAGTGTAGTGTAGTGTGCATAGAGGGGGTGTAAGGTAGCGGCTGCAGTGTAGTGTGCATAGAGGGGGTGTAGGGTAGCGGCTGCAGTGTAGTGAAGTGTAGTGTGCATAGAGGGGGTGTAGGGTAGCGGCTGTAGTGAAGTGTAGTGTGCATAGAGGGGGTGTAGGGTAGCGGCTGCAGTGTAGTGAAGTGTAGTGTGCAGCGAGGGGGTGTAGGGTAGCGGCTGCAGTTTAGTGAAGTGTAGTGTGCAGTGAGGGGGTGTAAGGTAGCGGCTGCAGCATAGTGTATGCGGGGAGGTGGGTACAGGATAGTGGCTGCAATGTAGTGTGTGGGGAGCTGGTTGCAGGGTAGTGGCGGTGTAGTGTGTGGGATAGTGGCAGTGTACAGTGTGCAGGGTAGCGGCTGCAGTGTAGTGTGTGCAGGGAGGGATGGGCAGGGTAGCGGCGGTGCAGGGTAGTGGCTACCTTGTACTGTGTGGGGGGGAGTAGGGTAGTGGCAGTGTAGAGTGTAGGTGGGTGCAATGTGGTGTGTGCAAAGGTAGGACCGGTGTAGTGTTAGGGGACGGGGTGCAAGGTAGCGGCTGTAGTGTAGTGTGCGGGGTGTAGGGTGCAGGGTAGCGGCAGTGTAGTGTGCTGGGAGGGGTAGTATGTACCTGACCTGTGCCCAGCCGGTCCCCGGAAGCCATCTCTCCGTGACGCTGGAGAAGAAGAAAAGAACTGGAGTAGGAGGCAGCACTGCGGAAGGCATGTAATTATGAACTAATTAAGCTAATTGGAAACTTCCAGTTGCTTAATTAGTCATTGGTGGGGGGTTCCAAAGCAATTCCCGACCATTTGAACTAAAAATGTGGATTTTAGGGATAATTGGTCATGCTCTGTGGCTGCGAGAAAAAAAATCTGCCACTGCTCGAATATTCCAAAATCTCACACCCAATTGAATAGCGAAAATCTCGCACCTGTGGGAAGCTGGTGCGAGATTTCTAATATTCTCACTCCTAATTGAATATGCTTCTAGAAAAAAAAATTCCAAAGCTGTATACAAGAATAAATATTGGTGCACGTGACCTGTGTCTACCTTCAGATTGATAAAGATAATATGGAGCAGTGAGGGAGAGAAGCCACAGGTATTGTTTATTAACAACTGTGAAATGCATTCTTATACTTGTCGCTCTGTGACATCACAAAGAGCCAGATATAAGATGGTCTGTAAACTGCAAATAGAGGAATGTTTTCCATAATTGTCTATACAACGCTCGTGTATTATATCATCCTTATTATCAGTAATAATAAGGGCAAACATCACCCGTCACTCTTTAACCTGTGGTCTTGTCACGGCAGCGCGCTAGGGTTATTGGGCTTAGAATGATAGAAACGGATTAAGTTTAATTACCTTCACTCCCTGTGCGTTAATCAAGCTGGAGACACAGCCACACTCTGTAATCTGTATTGCTCAACTACCTTGGTAACCATCCGTACTAAGCCTATCCTGCTGTCTCTGGATCTATTTTGGTCGCACTAGCATTTTTAGTCCTCAGATACAGAACGCTGACAAACATCCTGAGACATTTTGAAATTGCAGTCACAAAATCCTCCAAACCTTGCAGGGTTTTTTATAAGAAATGAAGAGTCTAGCCTTCAAAATGCAACCACAGCCATTGCGGATACCTGGCTTGTTCAGTCGTGATCTTTCTGTTCTTGCATTAGATTAGGGTGTGTATGCTACGTATGCAGTAGTGTGGTGCACGCTGCATGTGTTTGTCAAACAGTGTCCCACGGATCTCAGACTTGATAATGATGTGGCTCAGGCATGATTAGACCTTTGTGGACTCCATAACAAGATTTTGAAAAGGCCCCCCCTGCGCTCGGCGAGAGAGACGGGGAGTGGGGTGGTGGTTTTCAGGTGATGGGACTCAGAATAGCAAAGATGGGGCGGGGTCTGACAGTGCATGGCAGTACCGTGCAGGGTGGACACTGTGCTGTCCGATAAAAACTCACTGGGAAGGGGTGTGACTACACACTAGTACACCCAATTCAAATAGCACCACACAGTAATGCCCCTTATTCATGTTACGCCCCACAGTAGAGACCATTCGTGTTATGCCACACAGTAGTAGTGCCCCTTACACCACGTTATGCCACACAGTAGTATTGCCCATTACACTGTTATGCCACACAGTAGTAGTTCCCATTACACCATTATGCCACACAGTAGTAGTGCCCCTTACACATTATGCCACACAGTAGTAGTGCCCATTACACCATTATGCCACACAGTAGTAGTGCCCCTTATACATTATGCCACACAGTAGTATTGCCCATTACACTGTTATGCCACACAGTAGTAGTGCCCTTTACACCATTATGCCACACAGTAGTAGTGCCCTTTACACCATTATGCCACACAGTAGTAGTGTCCATTACATCACGTTATGCCACACAGTAGTATTGCCCATTACACTGTTATGCCACACAGTAGTATTGCCCGTTACACTGTTATGCCACACAGTAGTAGTGTCCATTACATCGTTATGCCACACAGTAGTAGTGTCCATTACATCGTTATGCCACATAGTAGTAGTGTCCATTACATCGTTATGCCACACAGTAGTAGTGTCCATTACATCGTTATGCCACACAGTAGTAGTGTCCATTACATCGTTATGCCACACAGTAGTAGTGTCCATTACACCATCATGCCACACAGTAGTAGTGCCCCTTACACCATCATGCCACACAGTAGTAGTGCCCATTACACCATTATGCCACACAGCAGTAGTGCCCATTACACCATTATGCCACACAGTAGTAGTGCCCCTTACACCACGTTATGCCGCACAGTAGTAGTGCCCCTTACACCACGTTATGCCGCATGGTAGTAGTGCCCATTACACCGTTATAATATACAGTAGTAGGGGCCATTACACCGTTATAATATACAGTAGTAGTGCCCATTATACCGTTATAATATACAGTAGTAGTGTCCATTACACCATTATAATATACAGTAGCAGTGGCCATTACACCGTTATGCTACACACAGTAATGCCCATTGCACCACATTCTGCTCCACATTGTAATGCCCAGACAACACCAACCTGTCCATGTTCAGGGACTCTGAAGCTGGCGTCCGTCCAGGAATTCCACGCCAACACTGCATCTGTCCAGGGTCCTGACTCCTCACCAGACACTTCAGCTTTCCCCTGCGCGCTCTCATTTCATAGAATAGAGGGGAGCAGCAGGCCCCGCGGGCGTCTTGTGCCCCATAGCAGCCGCATTCCATGCACCTATGGTAGTCACACAGCTGATGTGGCTGTTCTCTCTGGTGTGTCTCTGAGCTCCAACCTGCACATTTATAGTCTGGAACATCTTACAGAAACATTTATTGAGCACTATCACTTACTGTTAGATCCCAGCCTGAAGGTGATGATACAGTTAGCTGGTAGGGATGCTTGACGCATCGGATTGTGATGTAACCCGCCACTCATCACAAGGATAATAGCGTTTACTAAAAGAAAAGAATCACAAAGGTCCGCTCTCTCGGTAAGACCTTTTGCGCATGCGTCAAGTAAAGCAAACACCATGGGGGGTGCTTGGAGGGATCCCGTTGTAACCAATCAGATTCTAGCTACCATTCATCTATCTCTATGTAAACCTTGCGCTTTGGACTGGAGATGTCGCAGAGTACAGGCGACCACATACCGTATGTTCTGCAATGAAGTATAACTGAGGTACGTCTTGTGATCTGGACTGGAGATGTTGCAGAGTACAGGCGACCACATACCGTATGTTCTGCAATGAAGTATAACTGAGGTACGTCTTGTGATCTGGACTGGAGATGTCGCAGAGTACAGGCGACCACATACCGTATGTTCTGCAATGAAGTATAACTGAGGTACGTCTTGTGATCTGGACTGGAGATGTTGCAGAGTACAGGCGACCACATACCGTATGTTCTGCAATGAAGTATAACTGAGGTACGTCTTGTGATCTGGACTGGAGATGTCGCAGAGTACAGGCGACCACATACCGTATGTTCTGCAATGAAGTATAACTGAGGTTTACGTCTTGTGATGTGGACTGGAGATGTCGCAGAGTACAGGCGACCACATACCGTATGTTCTGCAATGAAGTATAACTGAGGTACGTCTTGTGATCTGGACTGGAGATGTCGCAGAGTACAGGCGACCACATACCGTATGTTCTGCAATGAAGTATAACTGAGGTACGTCTTGTGATCTGGACTGGAGATGTCGCAGAGTACAGGCGACCACATACCGTATGTTCTGCAATGAAGTATAACTGAGGTACGTCTTGTGATCTGGACTGGAGATGTCGCAGAGTACAGGCGACCACATACCGTATGTTCTGCAATGAAGTATAACTGAGGTACGTCTTGTGATGTGGACTGGAGATGTCGCAGAGTACAGGCGACCACATACCGTATGTTCTGCAATGAAGTATAACTGAGGTACGTCTTGTGATGTGGACTGGAGATGTCGCAGAGTACAGGCGACCACATACCGTATGTTCTGCAATGAAGTATAACTGAGGTTTACGTCTTGTGATGTGGACTGGAGATGTCACAGAGTACAGGCGACCACATACCGTATGTTCTGCAATGAAGTATAACTGAGGTACGTCTTGTGATCTGGACTGGAGATGTCGCAGAGTACAGGCGACCACATACCGTATGTTCTGCAATGAAGTATAACTGAGGTACGTCTTGTGATCTGGACTGGAGATGTCGCAGAGTACAGGCGACCACATACCGTATGTTCTGCAATGAAGTATAACTGAGGTACGTCTTGTGATGTGGACTGGAGATGTCGCAGAGTACAGGCGACCACATACCGTATGTTCTGCAATGAAGTATAACTGAGGTACGTCTTGTGATGTGGACTGGAGATGTCGCAGAGTACAGGCGACCACATACCGTATGTTCTGCAATGAAGTATAACTGAGGTACGTCTTGTGATGTGGACTGGAGATGTCACAGAGTACAGGCGACCACATACCGTATGTTCTGCAATGAAGTATAACTGAGGTACGTCTTGTGATGTGGACTGGAGATGTCGCAGAGTACAGGCGACCACATACCGTATGTTCTGCAATGAAGTATAACTGAGGTACGTCTTGTGATCTGGACTGGAGATGTCGCAGAGTACAGGCGACCACATACCGTATGTTCTGCAATGAAGTATAACTGAGGTACGTCTTGTGATGTGGACTGGAGATGTCGCAGAGTACGGCGACCACATACCGTATGTTCTGCAATGAAGTATAACTGAGGTACGTCTTGTGATCTGGACTGGAGATGTCGCAGAGTACAGGCGACCACATACCGTATGTTCTGCAATGAAGTATAACTGAGGTACGTCTTGTGATGTGGACTGGAGATGTCGCAGAGTACAGGCGACCACATACCGTATGTTCTGCAATGAAGTATAACTGAGGTACGTCTTGTGATGTGGACTGGAGATGTCGCAGAGTACAGGCGACCACATACCGTATGTTCTGCAATGAAGTATAACTGAGGTACGTCTTGTGATGTGGACTGGAGATGTCGCAGAGTACAGGCGACCACATACCGTATGTTCTGCAATGAAGTATAACTGAGGTACGTCTTGTGATGTGGACTGGAGATGTCGCAGAGTACAGGCGACCACATACCGTATGTTCTGCAATGAAGTATAACTGAGGTACGTCTTGTGATGTGGACTGGAGATGTCGCAGAGTACAGGCGACCACATACCGTATGTTCTGCAATGAAGTATAACTGAGGTACGTCTTGTGATGTGGACTGGAGATGTCGCAGAGTACTGGCGACCACATACCGTATGTTCTGCAATGAAGTATAACTGAGGTACGTCTTGTGATCTTGACTGGAGATGTCACAGAGTACAGGCGACCACATACCGTATGTTCTGCAATGAAGTATAACTGAGGTACGTCTTGTGATGTGGACTGGAGATGTCGCAGAGTACAGGCGACCACATACCGTATGTTCTGCAATGAAGTATAACTGAGGTACGTCTTGTGATGTGGACTGGAGATGTCGCAGAGTACAGGCGACCACATACCGTATGTTCTGCAATGAAGTATAACTGAGGTACGTCTTGTGATGTGGACTGGAGATGTCACAGAGTACAGGCGACCACATACCGTATGTTCTGCAATGAAGTATAACTGAGGTACGTCTTGTGATGTGGACTGGAGATGTCGCAGAGTACAGGCGACCACATACCGTATGTTCTGCAATGAAGTATAACTGAGGTACGTCTTGTGATGTGGACTGGAGATGTCGCAGAGTACAGGCGACCACATACCGTATGTTCTGCAATGAAGTATAACTGAGGTACGTCTTGTGATGTGGACTGGAGATGTCGCAGAGTACAGGCGACCACATACCGTATGTTCTGCAATGAAGTATAACTGAGGTACGTCTTGTGATGTGGACTGGAGATGTCGCAGAGTACAGGCGACCACATACCGTATGTTCTGCAATGAAGTATAACTGAGGTACGTCTTGTGATCTGGACTGGAGATGTCGCAGAGTACAGGCGACCACATACCGTATGTTCTGCAATGAAGTATAACTGAGGTACGTCTTGTGATGTGGACTGGAGATGTCGCAGAGTACAGGCGACCACATACCGTATGTTCTGCAATGAAGTATAACTGAGGTACGTCTTGTGATGTGGACTGGAGATGTCGCAGAGTACAGGCGACCACATACCGTATGTTCTGCAATGAAGTATAACTGAGGTACGTCTTGTGATGTGGACTGGAGATGTCACAGAGTACAGGCGACCACATACCGTATGTTCTGCAATTAAGTATAACTGAGGTACGTCTTGTGATGTGGACTGGAGATGTCGCAGAGTACAGGCGACCACATACCGTATGTTCTGCAATGAAGTATAACTGAGGTACGTCTTGTGATGTGGACTGGAGATGTCGCAGAGTACAGGCGACCACATACCGTATGTTCTGCAATGAAGTATAACTGAGGTACGTCTTGTGATGTGGACTGGAGATGTCGCAGAGTACAGGCGACCACATACCGTATGTTCTGCAATGAAGTATAACTGAGGTACGTCTTGTGATGTGGACTGGAGATGTCGCAGAGTACAGGCGACCACATACCGTATGTTCTGCAATGAAGTATAACTGAGGTACGTCTTGTGATGTGGACTGGAGATGTCGCAGAGTACAGGCGACCACATACCGTATGTTCTGCAATGAAGTATAACTGAGGTACGTCTTGTGATGTGGACTGGAGATGTCGCAGAGTACAGGCGACCACATACCGTATGTTCTGCAATGAAGTATAACTGAGGTACGTCTTGTGATCTGGACTGGAGATGTCGCAGAGTACAGGCGACCACATACCGTATGTTCTGCAATGAAGTATAACTGAGGTACGTCTTGTGATGTGGACTGGAGATGTCGCAGAGTACAGGCGACCACATACCGTATGTTCTGCAATGAAGTATAACTGAGGTACGTCTTGTGATGTGGACTGGAGATGTCGCAGAGTACAGGCGACCACATACCGTATGTTCTGCAATGAAGTATAACTGAGGTACGTCTTGTGATGTGGACTGGAGATGTCGCAGAGTACAGGCGACCACATACCGTATGTTCTGCAATGAAGTATAACTGAGGTACGTCTTGTGATGTGGACTGGAGATGTCACAGAGTACAGGCGACCACATACCGTATGTTCTGCAATTAAGTATAACTGAGGTACGTCTTGTGATGTGGACTGGAGATGTCGCAGAGTACAGGCGACCACATACCGTATGTTCTGCAATGAAGTATAACTGAGGTACGTCTTGTGATGTGGACTGGAGATGTCGCAGAGTACAGGCGACCACATACCGTATGTTCTGCAATGAAGTATAACTGAGGTACGTCTTGTGATGTGGACTGGAGATGTCACAGAGTACAGGCGACCACATACCGTATGTTCTGCAATTAAGTATAACTGAGGTACGTCTTGTGATGTGGACTGGAGATGTCACAGAGTGCAGGATTCAATGAAGGTTCTGGTATACAGTATAACTAAGAGACATTCTTTGATAGGAGCCATTCATGTTGCTGAGTGCAGGATATGATGCCGTTTTTGGGATGAGGTATGTACAGTATTGTGATGAGAACCAATGATGTTGCTTCCCATGCAAAGAAGCCCATTTTAAGAATTAATATTAAAAAATATAGCCAGTAATAAATTACTCATTTACAGCTTGGTAATCAATTATCCCCCACAGAGAATTATTTTCCCTTTCTTCCAGCCAGCTCACAGTTAATGGAATGGTAATTTAATCTAAAAAAAACCCACTCAATTCTAGTTTTAGGAAATCAAATTACCATCTGAATGTCATGATCAATAAGACCCCAATGTCCTCTTTTCCCTAACAAGCCATTTCAAAGGGGAACTAGTGGTAAAGTCATTTGCTTAGAATATCTGTGTCAATTGTCCTTACTGTACAGCCACAGGCCATTGCCCCCTAGTCTGTAATGAAAGAATTAATGATTGTAAATACAGAAAACACCGCTATCTCAGGCAGTGATCACATGGGATATCAACCTTCAAAACACGTTAGTATTTGGCAATATTGGTCGCCAAGTTATATTGCAAAGGAAGACCTGAATGAAGGATGTGAGATATTTAGGGAACGTACATGGAGCAAAGATTATTAATGACCCAAAAGCATATTTTTAATATGAACATGGGCAGGAGGTTGTTTGATGTATAAATGGGGAAATTATATCTCTGAGAGGTATCAGAGGAAAGTTGTAGAATGATAAAGGGATGGAGCGTTTTTTGAGCAACGAGAATTCACATCTAGTAAACGTTTCCTTCCCAACATTGTCATATACACTGCCCCCTGATTGCCCACCCAAGGGGAGAAGGCTGTCCTTTTCATTACCACCTTGTTAGTGGGGTACAGATTATATTGTGTCAGTGTTATGTACCTGTAATACCCCTTTTCCCCCAAAATGCGGGGCGTATTGCCCCGTCTTGTAGGCGTGAAGTGTCCAGTGTCTTTGTCGTCACAGATTTACTGGACCCGGGTGTTTGGATCCGACGGCCAACCTGAGTAAGTTTCAGCTTCCACAGGCTAACCGGTGCCTAAAACCATTGAAAATTGCGACCGCTGGTAGTGATGGTGATCTGGACCTGCGACCGAGCACTTAGATCTCACAAATATATGCAGAACGCATCTATCTCCTACAGACACCTCCTGCTGTATCTGCATTTTAATTACCCGGAATTGCACAGCCGTTTCCTTGCAGCTGTGCAGGTCCACACAATCATGGATTAGGCCATTTGTTCAGACCGCAGGCTGGACCCAGCATATTTCAGACTGCGCCCATGGGCCATCTCTCTGTTCTGCCAGCACTTGGAGATGACACAATTTCCAGGCGCCAGTGATCCGGCTCTCTCTATACTTTTATTGCTACCCTTGTCCGACCCTGGTAGCTTCCTGGGTTATTTTTACTAAAGCCCCAAAATAGGTAGACCCGGCAAGAACTCGGATTATTGCGGCAGTGGAAAAGGGGTATTCAATGGCGTAACTACTGCCCCCGCAGCCCTCGCGGTGGCTTGGGGGCGAGGGGCTGCGGGGGCGCCACTGATTTAGCACAGATTGACATGCGGACGAGCGTCCGCATGTCAATCTGCTCCTACTAACCCTCCCTGCCGTGTTGGAGGGACACGGAGGGCACAGCGCGCGCCTCTCCTGTGTCCCCTCCTGTGTCCCCTCCTGCATCATCTCCGGCGGCCGCGGGTCTAATAGAAGAAGTGCCGGTTCGTGAGCCAATCAGAGCTCACGAACGGCACTTCGTTTATTAGACCCGCGGCCGCCGGAGATGATGCAGGAGGGGACACAGGAGAGGCGCGCGCTGTGCCCTCCGTGTCCCTCCAACACAAACCAGCGGGGGAGGGGGCATATATGGCACTGGGGGGGAATATCTGGCACTGGGGGCATATGTGGCACTGGGGGTGGGGGTGGGGGAATCTGGCACTGGGAGCATATCTGGCACTGGGGGGGTAATATCTGGCACTGGGGGGAATATCTGGCACTGGGGGCATATGTGGCACTGGGGGGAATATCTGGCACTGGGGGCATATGTGGCACTGGGGGGAATATCTGGCACTGGGGGCATATGTGGCACTGGGGGCATATGTGGCACTGGGGGGGGGGATATCTGGCACTGGGGGCATATGTGGCACTGAGGGGGAATATCTGGCACTGGGGGCATATGTGGCACTGGGGGGGGGTATATGTGTACCTGGCACATAGGGGGGGGGCTATATTGTGCACTGGGGTCATGTGAGTACCTGGCACCGTGGGGTAATATCTGGCACTGGGGACATATGTGGCACTGGGAGCACAGCCCTAGCAACAAGCACTACCCCCTAGCAACGAGCATGACACCCAGTGCATGAAACCCCTGGCAACGAGCATGACACCCAGTGCATGAAACCCCTGGCAACGAGCATGACACCCAGTGCATGATACCCCTGGCAACGAGCATGACACCCTGAACATGAAAACCCCTGGCACCGTGCATGGAACCAAGAGCATGAAACCCCTGGCAACGAGCAGGTAATTTAAAAGTAATTAGAAGCCTTACTGTAGGACTTAATGTGTAATGGGCATTACGGTGTGTGGCATAATGTATCACGGACATTGCGGTGTGTGTCATAATGTGTCACAGGCATTACGGTGTGTGGCATACTGTATCACGGGCATTGTGGTATGTGGTATAATGTCTCAGGGTCATTGCAGTGTGGCATAATGTATCACGGGCAGAAGAATTTTTTGGCTTGGGGGAGAAAAATTTCTAGTTACGCCACTGGGGGTATTAATAGTAATCGCTGCGCTTTGACTGCATCTGCACTTTATATGTCAATTGTTGTATGTTTTATTTTTATTACATCCCATGCTCTGTTCCAACAACTACCACCAAATGTTGGAAGGGAATTGTACGTAAATGAGAAATCTCTGTTGTCTGTTACTGAGCGCCTCTGAACACCGGGTTGTCATTAAACCATGTCCAAGATGTTGATATTTTCTGTATGAGGATACACTGAATTCAGCACTTAGGGGCTAATTCAGAAATGGATGCAGCTGCGCATCCGAACACAGCTGACGCATCCATCTGGTCTTTGCACACACACTGACCGCAGTGTGAGTGCGCGCCCCTTCTTTTTGGCCGCAAGATGATTGACAGTGGCGGTCATTTTCGTGGCTGTGACGCGGCATTGGGGCAGAGCGTGTGAGCGTTGGGTAGGGCGTGAGAGGCCTCTAATCTAATTGCAGATGCATCGGGAGGCAGCCTCACACATACTGGGCGGACTTGCCCTGCGATAGGCGGCCCCCCAGCATGTGAGGAGATGGACGCAGATCTGGCTGCGTATGCAGCGATCTGTGTCAATCTCTGAATTAGCCCCTTAAGGCCCATACACACTGGGCGATGTTGAGCTGAAAGCAGGTCACTTTTGGTGCGTTGAGCTGCTTTCAGCTCAAAGCCGCCCAGTGTGTATGGACAAACGATCAGCGGTGAGCACTGATGCGCGCTCCCGCTTCATCGCTGGCAGCCGCCGTTCATCTACTGGTATTACCAGTAGATGAACGGCGGGGTGAGCGGCTTTCCATAGCGTCCTGCTATGGAAAGCCGCTCACCCTCGCTGACATCGCAGGGCAGGGGGGAAAAGCGCTCAGTGTGTATGCACCTTTAGTCTTGTTGTCTCCTTTCACGTAGATTACAGACCGGTCTGAATCATGGCCTGGACCGCTCCCTTACACCCATACACACCTATTGCTGCCACAGCCTGCTAAATAAGGGCACAGATAGGCCCACTGACACATGCTGTACTCCCTGCTAGTTAGCTATTAACACACCAACATTCAAAGGGGTAACACAGCCTGTCCTACCATGCAACGAGCTAATACAGTGAAGCTTACAGCATGACAAGTTTAGGAAGGTCAAGCACTAATTCTCTTGGTAAGAGGCCTATAGGTTCATTGCAGTAACAAGGGCAAAACTTGTTTTAGATTAATTAGCATTACATTAACTCCATGTTTGCTGGAAGAAGGCGAACTAGTTTCCAGTGGGGCAGTAACTGATTGACCTGTAGATTGCAGAGGAATAATGAATGACTGTAGAAGCCATGGCATACAGTATCTTCTGGGATGAGATGTCACTGAATGCCACTGACATTCACAGATGATGATAAATCGCAGCCTAAGTGCCTATCTTTTTTTGTTGTGTACCAGCATTAATTTGGTGTATATGAGAAGTGAATATGTACCAGTTCTGCTGCTAGTGTGGATCTTTGCCCTTTGATAAATTAGCTCCAATGACACTTGGACAAGAAGGGACCGTCTGGGATTCTACAGGAACCTGCTTGTGACTAAAACAGACTCTGAAAACGCCATAGTGTCCCATTCTTGTTGTTTTATTTTTTTCCTTTATTGTTCTACAGTATGTGTCATTTTATCTGGCATCTAACATTTTATTATTCGTTTATATAGTTCTGTAAAGGCTGTTCTGTCTGCAGCATGCACACACAGTGGGACGGAATTTGCCTGGTGCCTGGGACTGGTTGGTACCCCTTTCAGACCGCCAATGGCGGATCGCTCTCAGGATCCGTACACGTGTGCTTCCCGGTTGCTATCCGCCTGAGCCCCTTTACAGCCGATGTCCCCAACCTGGCATATTGCCAGGTTGGTGAAGTCAGCGGTGACGTGGATAGGGGCGGCACTTGGAGGTCAGATGCTCTCCAGTCGCCGCTCGTACATACACTGGGAACGGGAAACGGTCGCATTAACCCAGCTTTCCCGTTCACACAGCACAGCGAGCCGAGTTACCTGGGTTGGAATATCACGGTCGCTCAACCCGGATTATTCCAACTGGGCCCTTTCAGACCGCACAGCAACACGGGTATTGCGCACTCATGGGCTATAACCCATGTTCAAACCTGGCGGTTTGAAAGGGGTATAAGTATGGGGGCAGGAGGGGGGTACCACATACCAGCAGAGTGGGAGAGGGGGTATGGAGCAGGATGGGGTGAGATGTGAGGGGCGGGGGGTGGGGGGGTGTCAGACCTGCCATATGCTAGTTCTCCTTGCTAGTTTTAACTTCTAGGGAAAGAGTACAGACATGTTGGAAGTAGGGATGGCCATCGGTGTATTCGCCATCGATGGTGAAACTGTAAAAGTGACAATCGAGGGTCACCAACTATGCTATGGGAGATATCAAGGAATGACCCGCAGGCCAATCACAGCCAGGGGTGGAGCTAATCTTCGTGTCCTGGCACCTTGCAAATAAATATTTGTTTATGGTAAACCATCAATGGGGGGAAACAATCTGATTCTCTCCCATCGATAGCAAAACCATTCTACATCGGCCTTAAATCATCGATGGCCAATGGCCATCCCCAGTTGGGAGAGGAGAATCTTGGTCTCAGCCATGGTATCTTATCTCCAGCTGCCATTCACCGCAAGGCACAGATACGGTTTCTAGCAGTTTCTCCCCCCCCCCCCCCTTCCCATGCATATACAGGGCCGTCAAGATGGGGGTGAGTGGGTGCCAATTACCGGGGCCTGGGCTTCCTGGAGGGACCTGGCAGGGGCCTGGGTCCTCCACTACAACTTCCCCCCCCCCAGCCCCCCTCTTACCTGTCATCAGCCAAAAAGTTGCGGGGAACCAGCCAGGCTCCCTACAGCTCTGGACACGCTGTATATGTTTGGTTGTGGTGCAAAATGTCGGCATTCAGAATGTTGAAGTGGTTGAAATGTTGACATGGACATTCACAATATCTACATTGAAATAATGTGGGCAGTCAACATGCCGACATAGCGTTTTACGCACAGTTAAATCCTAACACAAATATGAATTGGCATCATGTGCCCGTCAGCTCTCACAATGTCAACATTATGTGAATGTCGTCATTTTGGCTGTCGGCATAATGTCCTTGTGGACATTCATTTTATGCTGACATTCTGGTGTCGACACCGTACACACACAGTCTGTACACTGCAGTTTATAGGCAGATGCAGAAAGCTCTGTAGACGTTCCATAGGAAGTAAAGCTGTCGCATAGGAGAAATCATACGTTGATCTTGGCTGTCATGTCCGCAGCTGCAGATACAGTGTACGGAATAGATGTGATGTATCACACAATGTATATCATGTAGGATTAAAGAAATAAAAATGATTGAAAGAACAAAATAATAAAACCGTCTGTAGAGGTTTTGTACCACAATCCTATTAATGCAGCCTGACTTTCTTATGTAATGAAGTAGATTTAATCTGACATTTCTCATGCAAAGTAACAGCGTAATGTAATGATATACACACAGTTAATTATAGGTAGAGTTCTCTCACATGAGTTGGGGCTAATTGACATCTTGGTGGAGATGAGCTCCCCTTTGTTAACAATTCAAGGTCCCGAAACCTCCTCACTACTCCCCGTATTGTCTTAACGAAACCACTGAGCTCTCCTATACTCATTAGTCAGAGAGAGTCGTTAGTGATCTGTGATGGTGGCAGAGATACACTAAGGGTCTCTTTATGTCATCCAGAAATATAATTAGCAATTTACTGTTGTTTT
This sequence comes from Pseudophryne corroboree, assembly GCF_028390025.1. Taxonomy (NCBI): domain Eukaryota; kingdom Metazoa; phylum Chordata; class Amphibia; order Anura; family Myobatrachidae; genus Pseudophryne; species Pseudophryne corroboree. The sequence goes on from NC_086453.1 coordinate 338,295,050, forward strand.
GACATACAGTACTTGTCCACATATCAAGTTTTCACCATTAAATATATATATATATATATATATATATATATATATATATAATATTTATTCCACATGGCCCCCCTGCAGGTGGAAGCCGTACATTATGCGTTGAAGCACGGCTGTGATCATGATTATGCTTCTGTTTGTGGCAGCAATTGTGACTTCCCTTTTCCCCACTGCCATTCTAAGAGTACCATAAGATGGAAGCAGCTGTATATATGTTTTGTTTTTTATTGTATGATAGATAAATATTGTGTGTGTGTGTATATATATATATATATATAGTATATACATGGTCGAGTCACATTATTATGACCGCCTCTTACACTTGACATCAGCAGCGCATAGCCTGTGAAGTCACGTGACGTGCGCTGGCTTGGTGGGTATATAAGGTGTGTGATAGGTCGTCTGCACACATATCACTGGTTCCTGTCATGGGTAAAAGGGGCGATTTATCGGAGGTACAAAAAAGGGATGATTATCAGCTTTCGGGCCAAGGGTGGCGGTATTTCTGACCCAGCGCAGTTTGTGAGCTGTCTGCGTGCTGCTGTGGTGAAGGTGTATCGTGACTGGACAAATGGCACCATTGCCAATAACTGACATGGAAACTTTGGAGCACCACGTGCCATTGATGTGAGAGGTTAATGTCGGCTACGAAGGTGTATGAGTGCTGACCGACACACAGTGGAGCTGCTCACTGTCACAATGAACCTGGGGTCTACCAGATGTGCTTCTAAAACCACAGTTCAGTCCGTCTAGCTGCTGGCCGTGCTGCATA